>NW_027195074.1:252500-267500 GCF_038502225.1 Cherax quadricarinatus
CACAGTGGTAGTTGAGTCGTGGTTCACAGTGGTAGTTGAGTCGTGGTTCACAGTGGTAGTTGAGTCGTGGTTCACAGTGGTAGTTGAGTCGTGGTTCACAGTGGTAGTTGAGTCGTGGTTCACAGTGGTAGTTGAGTCGTGGTTCACAGTGGTAGTTGAGTCGTGGTTCACAGTGGTAGTTGAGTCGTGGTTCACAGTGGTAGTTGAGTCGTGGTTCACAGGGGTAGATGACACCTCACGGTGTCTTCTGATAATGTACGATGTCTATAATACTTTTTTATTAAGTTCTGCTTATAATACATTACGGTTTCTGTCACTTCTGCAGCACCAACAGCCGGAATATTTACTGTTTTCGTTTTATCTCTCTATCTTATCCAAACCGCACGTTAATTACTATATCACTACACTACGGCCATCACTGAACAGATATTTGCGCGTTTTGCTGATTAAGGTCACAACCTGGACCTGGTGGCTGAAGCTCCCGCTTCACACACGGAGGGCCCGGGTTCGATTCCCGGCGGGTGGAAACATTTGACACGTTTCCTTACACCTGTTGTCCTGTTCACCTAGCAGCAAATAGGTACCTGGGTGTTAGTCGACTGGTGTGGGTCGCATCCTGGGGGACAAGATTAAGGACCCCAATGGAAATAAGTTAGACAGTCCTCGATGACGCACTGACTTTCTTGGGTTATCCTGGGTGGCTAACCCTCTGGGGTTAAAAATCCGAACGAAATCTTATTCTTATTCTTAACACTGACTGGCGCCAGCAGCCCTGACCAGCCGCCTTGCTGCCCCTCACACACTTACAGTAAACAACTCGCACATTCTAATTTAAATTATAAATTATCTGACTTTATCAGCCTTTTCAAACTCTGGAAACTATATGGTGCACAATATGTGTGGTGTGTGTGTGTGTGTGTGTGTGTGTGTGTGTGTGTGTGTGTGTGTGTGTGTGTGTGTGTGTATGTGTGTGTGTGTTGCAACCCCTGAATGGGTTACAATGATTATTATGTATATGTAATATATATTACCTTTTCATTTAATTTTATATTGCTTATATTTGCGATAATAGCTAAATCGCAAATGTATTGCCTTATATTGTTATTTGACGTAGCTTATGTTGTTAGGATGTATATAAAATGTGCTCAGTTAGTCTTGATTGTCAAACTACTGTAATTATCGCTTGTCGCTCGTTATACTGCCGGCTTCTGAGCTGTGCTGCCCACGGAGCTATCACGTGATCGAGGGGGGGGTGTCCTCACCTCTCGTGAAGTTTTCAGTCTGCTCTAGACTCGCTTGGTGGTTGGACAGATTGTCTGTCTCATTATTCTTGTTAGTTCTGTAGAACTCTGTTCACAGAACATTGTATAGACTTTGTGATTTTCGACGTTGTACTGAGGTTGTGTGTCACATAGACACTCTGAGCATCTCAGGTCCTTAGCTATAGCTTCTGACCTAATTTTGTACTGGTTTCTGTGTATTGTCACAGTCGCGTTTTTCCTATGCTGAACATAGATTCAGTAGTATGGGAGTTTTGTAACTTTTGTGGAGGATCTGCTGATGGTCCCTACTTAGTGTCGTTATATTATTTCCCAGTTCCTGATTCTGTGTCGCAGTCGCTTGATATTGCATTGCTATTGGGCTTAGCATTCTTTGTTGTTCAAGCAGACTGTTCGGGTTGCCAGTCGGTCAAGAAGTTTGTTTATTTGAGGACTTTGTCGGTCACTTGTTTAAGTCTTATTCGAGTATTGAGACATAGTGAACTACTTAGAGCACTTACATACATACACACTTGTACATATTTGTAATATCTTATTAAATGTTAATGTACCTGACGGTACTTAAGAATTATAAATGTGATATGTGCTTTCAGCACAATAATATTGAACTCGAGAGATTGATTTTATTTTGATTGCTATGATTAATTTACTTTGATAATATACCTCTAGACTTAATAAATTTATTAAATTTTAATTTCTCTAGTTAGTAGCCTACCAGTTGTAATCCTAAAGCGCTATTGAACCATACTGAATTTTAATGGATAATTGGACAAGGATACTGACTACTTGTTACGAAAACCCAGTAACAGGCTGGATGCTAGAAGGGCAGTCCTTTCTAGTATTCACTGGAGATCTCTAAGCTTTTAGAATCGCGTTTTTTGTAACAGTGTGTACTCGTCTACATGGGGTTGCATGGGTCGAGTCACCGCTCCACGTTCTGTATCAGTACCTGGTTGCCATTAACAAGACTAAACATAAATTTTCAGTGACTTGACCTCCCGGGACGAGCCCCTGACTCACCCCCAGGACGACAACTAGACGGAGTCATGACAAAGTTGAGGTCAAGTTTCAAGAGTTTTCTCTCAGAAGAAATGAAAATCTTTGAAATTCTTGCTGTAATATGTACATACAGAATTGATGTTATACTGTGTAGCAACACCTATCTCTCTCTGTCTCTGTCTGTCTCTGTCTGTCTGTCTCTGTCTGTCTCTGTCTGTCTCTGTCTCTGTCTCTGTCTCTGTCTGTCTGTCTGTCTGTCTCTCTCTCTCTCTCTCTCTCTCTCTCTCTCTCTCTCTCTCTCTCTCTCTCTCTCTCTCTCCCTCTCTCTCTCTCTCTCTCTCTCTCTCTCTCTCTCTCTCTCTCTCTCTCTCTCTGCATAAATGGTGGGGATATTTCCCCTTTCGTCTACCTCTTTTTTGAACAAGAGAGCTATGCAGAGCCAGCATTTACTGGCACAACGTTTCGGTGTGTGTGCAGCTGCGTCAGGTAGCATGACTTGATGAGTCTCCGGAGACTGAAACGTTGCCAGGATTATAATTAGTTCTACAGAGAGTTTTTCCTTCACTACAGTTTCCAGGATACTGCTGTATCCATAAAGATGTGTCTCACTACAGTGTCCAGGGCACTGCTGTATCAACAGTGAAGTGTTTCAATACAGTGTCCAGAACACTGCTGTAGCCACAGTGATGTGTCTCACTACAGTGTCCACAACACTGCATGATACCATGACTAGTGTATCATGGTAAACCATACCCCCGGCCGGGATTGAACCCGCGGTCATAGAGTCTCAAAACTCCAGCCCGTCGCGCTAACCACTAGACCAGCTAGCCGCAATCGTGTCATTACGATTTCTTAAGTCAGTATCATGGTACAGTCCTACCATGATACCATGACTAGTGTATCATGGTACAGTCCTACCATGATACCATGATTAGTGTATCATGGTAGAGTCCTACTATGATACCATTACTAGTGTATCATGGTACAGTCCTACCATGATACCATGACTAGTGTATCATGGTACAGTCCTACAATGAAACCATGACTAGTGTATCCTGGTACAATCCTACCATGACTAATGTATCATTGCACAGTCCTACATGATACCTTGACTAGTGTATCATGGTACAGTCCTACCATGACTAGTGTATCAAGGTACAGACCTACTGTGATACACTGACTAGTGTATCATGGTATAGCCCTACCATGATACCATGACTAGTGTATCCTGGTACAGTCCTACCATGATACCATGACTAGTTTATCATGGTACAGTCCTTCCATGACTAGTGTATCATGGTACCGTCCTACCGTGATACCATTACTAGTTTATCATTGTACAGTCCTTCCATAACTAGTGTATCATGGTACAGCCCTCCCATGATACCATGACTAATGTATCATGGTACAGTCCTACCATGATACTATGACTAATGTATCCTGGTACAGTCCTACCATGACTAGTGTATCCTGGTACCGTCCTACCGTGATACCATTACTAGTTTATCATGGTACAGTCCTTCCATAACTAGTGTATCATGGTACAGTCCTACCATGATACCATGACTAGTGTATCATGGTACAGTCCTACCATGATACCATGACTAGTGTATCATGGTACAGTCCTACCATGATACCATGACTAGTGTATCATGGTACAGTCCTACCATGATACCATGACTAGTGTATCATGGTACAGTCCTACCATGATACCATGACTAGTGTATCATGGTACAGTCCTACCATGATACCATGACTAGAGTATCATGGTACAGTCCTACCATGATACCATGACTAGTGTATCATGGTACAGCCTTACCATGATACCATGACTAGTGTATGCCACATTTCACGGTACTGTGATGGTCAGTGTCAGTGGTACAGTGTCAGTGGTACAGTGTCAGTGGTACAGTGACAGTGGTACAGTGACAGTGGTACAGTGTCAGTGGTACAGTGTCAGTGGTACAGTGTCAGTGGTACAGTGTCAGTGGTACAGTGTCAGTGGTACAGTGACAGTGGTACAGTGTCAGTGGTACAGTGTCAGTGGTACAGTGACAGTGGTACAGTGACAGTGGTACAGTGTCAGTGGTACAGTGTCAGTGGTACAGTGTCAGTGGTACAGTGTCAGTGGTACAGTGTCAGTGGTACAGTGACAGTGTCAGTGGTACAGTGTCAGTGGTACAGTGTCAGTGGTACAGTGTCAGTGGTACAGTGTCAGTGGTACAGTGTCAGTGGTACAGTGACAGTGGTACAGTGTCAGTGGTACAGTGTCAGTGGTACAGTGTCAGTGGTACAGTGTCAGTGGTACAGTGACAGTGGTACAGTGTCAGTGGTACAGTGACAGTGGTACAGTGGCAGTGGTACAGTGGCAGTGGTACAGTGGCAGTGGTAAAGTGTCAGTGGTGCAATGTCAGTGGTACAGTGTCAGTGGTACAGTGACAGTGGTACAGTGGCAGTGGTACAGTGGCAGTGGTACAGTGTCAGTGGTACAGTGTCAGTGGTACAGTGTCAGTGGTACAGTGTCAGTGGTACAGTGTCAGTGGAACAGTGTCAGTGGTAAAGGTTCGATCCTCCTCCTAACCTTGACCTAAGGTAACAATCAGCAGTGACCTCGTGTGACCTCTCTCCCCCAGGCTGGATCTTCGCGAAGGAGGTCCCCAGCAGGAGTATGTTGACCCCAGCATCAAAGGTCGTGTGAGGTCAGACGCCACGGGCGCCCACCTAACCTTTGACCCCCTGCAAGGTGACGACGCTGGCAGGTACAGGTGTAGGGTGGACTTCCAGGTGTCACCCACCTTGTTTGTCCTGGTCAACCTCACAGTCTATGGTCAGTATCATTATTATTACTACTAACATTAGTATTATTATTATAATTATTATTAATAGTTGTATTGCTATTATAATTATTAGTGGTAATAATAATAGTAGTATTAGTATTATCATTATAATTATTATTAATAGTAGCTGTGTTATTATTAGTAGTAGTAGAAGAATGATTATTACTATGATTGTTATAATTATTATTATCAGTGGTAGTATTAGTAATGTTTTTATTAGTATTATTAGTATTATACATTTTCTTTCTCTTACTGTTAATTATTATTTCACACATCTTAGTATGTATGTATGATGCATCACCGACACTGATTGTGGCTCCAGCATACTGTTGTTGTATGCAGCGTGCATCAAAGTGAGAGCTTGTGGTTGCAACATACTGTTGTGGTAGGCAGGGTGCATCAGAGAGACAGATGGAGGCTGTAATCTGAATGGGGCAGTGGGGACCCATTTTCACTTAACTGGTTGGAATGTAGAGTAATTGAACGTTGGAGGAGTGGTGGTAGTAGTAGTGGTGGTAGTGGTAGTAGTGGTAGTGGTGGTAGTGGTGGTGATGGTAGTGGTGGTGGTGGTAGTGGTAGTGGTGGTAGTGGTGGTAGTGGTAGTGGTGGTAGTGGTAGTGGTGGTAGTGGTAGTGGTGGTAGTGGTAGTAGTGGTAGTGGTGGTAGTGGTAGTGGTGGTAGTAGTAGTGGTGGTAGTGGAGGTAGTGGTAGTGGTGGTAGTGGTAGTGGTGGTGGTAGTAGTAGTGGTGGTAGTGGAGGTAGTGGTAGTGGTGGTAGTGGTGGTAGTAGTAGTGGTGGTAGTGGTAGTGGTGGTAGTGGTGGTAGTGGTAGTGGTGGTAGTGGTGGTAGTGGTAGTGGTGGTAGTGGTGGTAGTGGTAGTGGTGGTAGTGGTGGTAGTGGTAGTGGTGGTAGTGGTGGTAGTGGTAGTGGTAGTGGTGGTAGTGGTGGTAGTGGTGGTAGTGGTAGTGGTGGTAGTGGTGGTAGTAGTGGTGGTAGTGGTAGTGGTGGTAGTGGTAGTGGTGGTAGTGGTAGTGGTGGTAGTGGTGGTTGTGGTAGTGGTGGTAGTGGTGGTAGTGGTGGTGGTGGTAGTGGTAGTGGTAGTAGTGGTAGTGGTAAAAGTAGTGGTAGTGGTGGTAGTGGTAGTGGTAGTGGTGGTAGTGGTAGTAGTAGTGGTGGTAGTGGTAGTGGTGGTAGTGGTAGTGGTGGTAGTTATGGTGGTGGTAGTGGTATTGGTGGTAGTGGTGGTTGTGGTAGTGGTGGTAGTGGTAGTAGTAGTGGTGGTAGTGGTAGTGGTGGTAGTGGTGGTAGTGGTAGTGGTGGCAGTGGTAGTGGTGGCGGTGGTAGTGGTAGTGGTGGCGGTGGTAGTGGTGGTAGTGGTAGTGGTGGTAGTAGTGGTAGTGGTGATGGTAGTGGTGGTAGTGGTAGTGGTAGTGGTGGTAGTGGTAGTGGTGGTAGTAGTCGTGGTAGTGGTAGTGGTGGTAGTGGTAGGGTGGTGGTGTTAGTGGTAGTGGTGGAAGTAGTTGTAATGGTGGTGGTAGTGGTAGGGGTGGTGGAAGTATTGGTGGTAGTGGTGGTGGTGGTAGTGGTAGTGGTGGTGGTAGTGGTGGTAGTGTTGGTGGTAGTGGTAGTGGTGGAAGTGGTAGTGGTGGTAGTGGTAGTGGTGGCATTGGTAGTGGTTGTAGTGCTGGTGGTGGTAGTGGTAGTGGTGGTAGTGGTAGTAGTGGTAGTGGTAGGTGGTAGTGGTAGTAGTGGTGGTAGTGGTGGTAGTGGTAGTGGTGGTACTGGTGGTAGTGGTAGTGGTAGTGGTGGTGGTAGTGGTGGTAGTGGTGGTGGTAGTGGTGGTGGTGGTGGTAGTGGTGGTAGTGGTAGGGTGGTGGTGTTAGTGGTAGTGGTGGAAGTAGTTGTAATGGTGGTGGTAGTGGTAGGGGTGGTGGAAGTATTGGTGGTAGTGGTGGTGGTGGTAGTGGTGGTAGTGGTAGTGGTGGTGGTAGTGGTGGTAGTGTTGGTGGTAGTGGTGGTGGTGGTGGTAGTGGTAGTGGTGGTAGTGATAGTGGTGATGGTAGTGATGGTGGTGGTAGTGGAGGTGGTGGTGGTAATGGTAGTGGTGGTAGTGGTGGTGGTTGTGGTGGTAGTGATAGTGGTAGTGGTAGTGGTAGTGGTGGTAGTGGTAGTGGTGGTAGTGGTGGTAGTGGTAGTAGTAGTGGTGGTGGTAGTGGTGATAGTGGCAGTGGTGGTAGTGGTTGTGGTGGTAGTGGTGGTGGTAGTGGTAGGGGTGGTGGTGGTGGTAGTAGTGGAAGTATTGGTGGTAGTGGTAGTGGTGGTGGTGGTGGTAATGGTGGTAGTGGTAGTGGTGGTGGTAGTAGTGGTGGTAGTGGTTGTGATAGTGGTGGTGGTGGTAGTGATAGTAGTGGTAGTGGTGGTAATGGCGATAGTGGTTGTGGTAGTGGTAGTGGCAGTGGTAGTGGTGGTGGTAGTGCAAGTGGTGGTGGTAGTGGTTGCGGTGGCGGTGGTAGTGGAAGTAGTGGTGGTAGTGGTGGCAGTATTAGTGATGGTTGTGGTGGTAGTGGAAGTAGTGGTGGTAGTGTTGGTGGTGGTGGTTGTGGTAGTAGTAGTGGAAGTATTGGTGGTAGTGGTGGCGGTGCTGATGATAGTGATGGTGGTAGTGGTGGCAGTGGTAATGGTGGTGGTAGGAGTAGTAGAGGTGGTAGTGGTGGCAGTGGTAGTAGTGCTGGTAGTGGTAGTAGTGGTGGTAGGGGTGGTAGGGGTGGTAGTGGTGGTGGTAGTGATGGTGGTTGTGGTGGTATTACAACCCAGGAGTCCAAATGGCCTGTTATCCCGGGTGTAATGGGAGCAAAATAAACACAGCAGAAAAAGTTTAGACTTATATTATCCTTCACCAATTTAGAACAGCAATATGTACACTATGTACAGTGATAAGTATAGTGCACTCCACGGTAAGCAAGGCAGAAATAGAAGCCACAAGATAGCAGACCGTGCTTCAACCAGCTCTAGAATGGGAATGACAAGGGCAGACAGGAGAGCGGTACCCACATAACCTCTGCGATTGCCAAAACCATCTTCTTATTGGCTAGAACCTGGTCATTAGTTGAACGACGGGGCCCCATCAACTCTTAGCAACCTGGTTCGCTGGTTGGGGGAGATAGCCTGTAAATGAGGGTGTGTACATGCGCCGAATAAAGGTTACGTGCTCTTTGCATGCCACACCCCCACCCCGAGAAGACTCAGGATTAGGCTGCCACCTCCCAGTGGTAACCATGCCGCCATGGCACAAAATAATGGGACCGCCTTTCCTCTCCACCATCCAACTCTTAGATAGAGCTCAGCTTTTCTCGTGACAAAAAGCCAAACCCTAAACTCAGAGTGAGACAGCAGTCAGACAGGCTAGCATAGGTCCAAGATACAGGCGGACGGTAGCCCGCATCCCCTCACTAAAAAAAAAAAACCCACACCAGGGGATAAAAAAAAGAGCGTGAAAAGGGGTTACCACAAATAATATAACATCCTAACCTAAATAAATAAAAATATTACTCTAGATAAAGAGTCTGCCAACATATTTTCTTTGCCGGCAATATATTTAATGGAAATATTATATGGCTGCAGCCTTAGCGTCCAGCGCATAAGCCTCGTGTTGTGGTTCTTCATGGCTTGGAGATATACTAAAGGATTGTGATCACTGTAGACGGTGACCACCTGCGATGTCTGGCCCACGTAAACATCGAAATGCTCCAAAGTCAGTACCAGCGCGAGGACTTCTTTTTCAATGGTAGAGTAAGCCCTCTGATGCGGCTGGAACTTAGCTGAAAAGAAGGCTACAGGCTGCAACTCCTTGTTCCCGATTTGTAATAGTACTGCCCCAACCCCAGACTCACAAGCATCAACCTGTAATGAAAAAGGTTTGGAGAAGTCTGGAGACAAAAGAATGGGTACAGTACACAATAATCTTTTTGCTTTATTAAAAGCAGTGTTACAGTCTGAAGTCCAATTAAAGGGAACTTTGTGACTGGTAAGAGAGGTAAGAGGGGCTACAATATCTGAGAAATTCTTACAGAATCTTCTGTAAAATCCTATCATGCCTAGGAAACGTTGAAGAGATTTCCTATCATGAGGAACTGGATAATCTTTAATAGCAAGAACTTTAGCAAGTTTAGGTGCAACTTTACCACTACCTACTTCATGGCCTAGAAAAGTGACAGTGGCCTGGCCAAAGGAAGATTTAGATAAATTAACTGTTAAATGGGAACTCTGAAAGGTCTCAAAAAGAGCCTTTAGTCTACGTAGGTGTTGATCCCAAGTATCAGACACCACAACAATATCATCTAGGTACGCTGCCGTGCCTTCAAGTCCTTTAATAGCCTGATGGATAAGTTTCTGGAATGAAGAGGGGTAATTTTTCATTCCGAAGGGGGTAACTGTGTATTGATAATGACCTCCTGGAATTACGAAGGCAGAGATTTCCTTCGCCTTATCCGTCAAAGGTACCTGATAGTAGCCTTTAAGGAGATCTAACTTGGACACAAAAGTAGCCTTACCCACAAAGTCAGTTACGTCATCCAGACGAGGAAGAGGGTAAGCATCTGTAATTGTGACCTCATTCACCTTACGGTAGTCTGTACACATACGAAACCCTCCATCAGCCTTCTTAACAAGGATGCACATGGACTAGATGACTCCTCCACTAAACCTTGCTTTAACAAAAATTCTACTTCCTGCTGAAGTAGCCTCTGCTTTTCAGGATTAGCTCAGAGAGTTAGTGGTACCCACAGGGTAACTGTAATGGGAGCAAAATAAACACAGCAGAAAAAGTTTAGACTTATATTATCCTTCGCCAATTTAGAACAGCAATATGTACACTATGTACAGTGATAAGTATAGTCCACTCCACGGTAAGCAAGGCAGAAATAGAAGCCACAAGATAGCAGACCGTGCTTCAACCAGCTATAGAATGGGAATGACAAGGGCAGACAGGAGTGTGGTACCCACATAACCTCTGCGATTGCCAAAACCATCTTCTTATTGGCTAGAACCTGGTCACTAGTTGAACGACGGGGCCCCATCAACTCTTAGCAACCTGGTTCGCTGGTTGGGGGGAGATAGCCTGTAAATGAGGGTGTGTACATACGCCGAATAAAGGTTACGTTCTCTTTGCATGCCACAGGTGGTGTTGGTGGTAGTGGAAGTAGTGGTGGTAGTGGTGATACTAGTGGTAGTGATGTAGTGGTAGTGGAAATAGCGGTGGTGGTGGTGATGGTAGTGTTTGTGGGGTGATAGCAGCGGTAGTTATGATGGTAGTGGTGATGGTGGTGGTAGTGGAAGTAGTGGTGGTAGTGGTGGTGGTAGTGGTGATAGTGGTGGTGGTGGTAATGCTAGTGGTGAGAGTGGTGCTGATGGTGGTAGTGGTGGTGGCAATAGTGGTGATGGTGATAGTGGTGGTAGTGATGGTGGGGGTTGTGATGGTGGTGGTGGTGGTAGTAATGGTGATGGTGGTAGTGGTGACAGTGGTGGTGGTGGTTGTAGTGGTGATAGTGGTAGTGGTGGTGATGGTGGTAGTGGTGATAGTGGTGGTTGCGGTGTTTGTGGAGGTGGTGGTAGTGGTGAATCTGGTGGTACTGGTGATTCTGGTGGTAGTGGTGCTAGTGGTGGTATTGGTGGTGGTAGTAGTAGTGATGATGGTGGTAGTGGTGGTGGAAGTGGTAGTGGTGGTGGTGGTTGTAGTAGTGGTGATGGTGGTAGTGGTGGTGATGATGGTGGTAGTGGTGGTGATGGTGGTAGTGGTGGTGATGGTGTCAGTGGTGGTGGTGATGGTGGTAGTGGTATTGATGGTGGTAGTGGTGGTAGTGGTGGTGGTGGTGATGATGGTGGCAGTGGTGGTGGCAATGGTGGTGATGGTGATAATGGTGGTAGTGACGGTGGGGGTTGTGATGGTGGTGGTGGTGGTGGTAGGGGTGATGGTTGAAGTGGTGGTGATGGTGGTAGTGGTGGTGATGGTTGTAGTGGTGGTAGTGGTGGTGATGGTTGTAGTGGTGGTAGTGGTGGTGATGGTTGTAGTGGTGGTAGTGGTGGTGATGGTTGTAGTGGTGGTAGTGATGGTGATGGTTGTAGTGGTGGTAGTGGTGGTGATGGTTGTAGTGGTGGTGATGGTTGTAGTGGTGGTAGTGATGATGGTTGTAGTGGTGGTAGTGGTGATGGTTGTAGTGGTGGTAGTGGTGGTGATGGTTGTAGTGGTGGTAGTGGTGGTGATGGTTGTAGTAGTGGTAGTGGTAGTGATGGTTGTAGTGGTGGTAGTGATGGTGATGGTTGTAGTGGTGGTAGTGGTGGTGATGGTTGTAGTGGTGGTAGTGGTGGTGATGGTTGTAGTGGTGGTAGTGGTGGTGATGGTTGTAGTGGTGGTAGTGGTGGTAATGGTTGTAGTGGTGGTAGTGGTGGTGATGGTTGTAGTGGTGGTAGTGATGGTGATGGTTGTAGTGGTGGTAGTGGTGGTGATGGTTGTAGTGGTGGTAGTGGTGATGGTTGTAGTGGTGGTAGTGGTGGTGATGGTTGTAGTGGTGGTGATGGCTGTAGTGGTGGTAGTGGTGGTGATGGTTGTAGTGGTGGTGATGGCTGTAGTGGTGGTAGTGGTGGTGATGGTTGTAGTGGTGGTGATGGCTGTAGTGGTGTTAGTGGTGGTGATGGTTGTAGTGGTGGTAGTGGTGTTGATGGTTGTAGTGGTGGTAGTGGTGGTGATGGTTGTAGTGGTGGTAGTGGTGGTGATGGTTGTAGTGGTGGTAGTGATGGTGATGGTTGTAGTGGTGGTAGTGGTGGTGATGGTTGTAGTGGTGGTGATGGTTGTAGTGGTGGTAGTGGTGATGGTTGTAGTGGTGGTAGTGGTGATGGTTGTAGTGGTGGTAGTGGTGGTAGTGGTGGTGATGGTTGTAGTAGTGGTAGTGGTGATGGTTGTAGTGGTGGTAGTGATGGTGATGGTTGTAGTAGTGGTAGTGGTGGTGATGGTTGTAGTGGTGGTAGTGATGGTGATGGTTGTAGTGGTGGTAGTGGTGGTGATGGTTGTAGTGGTGGTAGTGGTGGTGATGGTTGTAGTGGTGGTAGTGGTGGTGATGGTTGTAGTGGTGGTGATGGTTGTAGTGGTGGTAGTGATGGTGATGGTTGTAGTGGTGGTAGTGGTGGTGATGGTTGTAGTGGTGGTAGTTGTGGTAATGGTTGTAGTGGTGGTAGTGGTGGTGATGGTTGTAGTGGTTGTGATTGTTGTAGTGGTGGTAGTGATGGTGATGGTTGTAGTGGTGGTGATGGTTGCAGTGGTGCTAGTAGTGGTGGTGATGGTTGCAGTGGTGCTAGTAGTGGTGGTGATGGTTGCAGTGGTGCTAGTAGTGGTGGTGATGGTTGCAGTGGTGCTAGTAGTGGTGGTGATGGTTGCAGTGGTGCTAGTAGTGGTGGTGATGGTGGTTATGGCGGCAGTTGTGATATTTACGGAATACTGTGGCCACGTAGGTCACTCAGCACTGTGGTCACGTAGATCACTCAGCACTGTGGCCACGTAGGTCGCTCAGCACTGTGGCCACGTAGGTCACTCGGAACTGTGACCACGTAGGGCACTCAGTACTGTGACCACGTAAGTCACTCAGTACGTTGACCACGTAAGTCACTCTGTACTGTGACCACGTAGGTCACTCAGCACTGTGACCACCTAGGTCATTTAGCACTGTGACCACCTAGGTCATTCAGCACTGTGACTACGTAGATCACTCAGCACTGTGACTACGTAGGTCATTCAGCTCTGTGGCCACGTAGGTCACTCAGTACTGTGACCACGTAGATCATTCAGCTCTGTGGCCACGTAGGTCACTCAGTACTGTGGCCACATAGGTCACTCAATACTGTGGCCACGTAGGTCACTCAGCACTGTGACCACGTAGGTCACTCAGCACTGTGGCCACGTAGGCCACTCAATACTGTGACCACGTAGATCACTCAGCACTGTGACCACGTAGGTCACTTAGCGCTCAGAGGCATAAAAAAAAAACTTCCACAGCACAAAAATAAGAATAAAATTAAGAAAGTATAAGAGCTATGAACATTAACACTCAACGCTGTTAATACTGTCACATAGTTAATATAACCAGACTCAGCTAAAAACCTCGTTAAATCATTAGTTTACAAAATCTCTCCTGAAAATTCGCCGAGAAACCTACAGGGACCTCGGTTAGTATAAATAACTTTGGTGATGGTGGAAAGGCCTAAGCTGAGAGCAAACTGTTAAAATGTGATTGACGGTCAGTAGCACATCGCAAGCAACTCACAGCGCGACAGGAGAACCTGTGAACAAATAGCTATGGGAGAGATGTGTGTGATCGATCCACAAAGATTTGTCGGAAGGTGACAATATTTTTTTTTGGTGGTATGTCAAGCACCCACGTCTTTGCAGTTCCTGTATAGCTTGTTCCCAGTCTACAGGGTCCACCTGGCCCACCACTTTGGCTCCTGAAGTCAATAAGGCAAACTTCTACTGTAGAGCAGACTTGCTGTACAGTGGACTTTCTGCTGAAGGAAGAGAGTCAAACACGCATGTTCCATTGAACCGTATATAACTTGTTCCCAGTCAACCGGGCCCAATGGGTCCATCACTTCCCAAAGACATATCCGTGGGTATGCACATGAAGTCACTAAAGTATAAGTTTGCTGCAGAGTGGGCTGGCTACGGCAGCCTATGCTTCGACATCGCCCATTCATTTCTCAGGACATCAGTATGGCCCGGACACCAGCATAATTCCACACACTTGTGCTGCGCGTGGAGACTAACCAACAATTCATGGATCTTATGGACCACAGGGTGGACAAAAGCATTCTAGGCCAGGGCAGATATTGGTAATCTTTAGTAGAAGGCGAATTGAGAACCATCTGAACAAGCTGTCGGGACAAGAGAAGAGAGGATTACATTAAGTTCCGCAGTGAATACAGTAAGCGTCCTCACCAGCAGTCACAACCAAGATAACTCCACACTTTCTCTTAGACCCATCAGAAAGACCTTTTATTCTTGAAGTATGAACTGAATCATGCTCCAAGAAATCAACCAATGTTATCACCTAGGGTCATCAATTCTGAATACCATCCACTGCCGATAAAAACACCTCAGGTACCATCCAAGAAAGGCAGAGAAAGAAACATCCTCTCTGACAGCAGTCGCATGAAGGCCACAATCCAGGAGAGGGGGCAGCATCTGAATGCTAAACAGCACAAAAAGACTTTGAAAGATGAGCAAAGGACTCCCTTCTTCTCTCAGCATAGACGACAGTAGAAGCCAGGTTTCCAGGAATACACTTCACCCAAAACAGGTAGCAGAGACCCAGAAACAGCTCACCAGACTCGACATAAAGGTTCTCAACTGACGAAGTACAGAATACACTATTGAGAAGCCTGATCCCAAGATAATGAACAGGTTTCAGCAAGCACAGCAGAGAAGAGCTGCCTGGGGACGAGATCTTAAACCCATAAACCAACCTGGAGGGACACAAGGCCGCAACAGGTTGAGCATTGTCTACCTATTCACTCCCCAGGTATGGTAAGAGAGTCCCGTGAAGAGTGTCTAGCACCCGTAGATCATTCACGAATAAACTTCTGAATATGAGAGACCCAAGTCAGTCGAAGATCACATATCATTGTCACACACGTCACTTGCTGCTCAGGTAAGGAGCACACCGTGGACGAGCCCATGGGGAGCAGGCTGTTGAATTTGTATTAGCGCTGTATGACCCGTGTGGGTTTAGCGCTTAGTTATGATTATAATAATGTTGAATCTTTAAATTCATAAAATAAGCAGCCACCGTTTTTCAAGAGGACACCTGATAGTCGTCAGAAGCAGCCTACTCCGTGAAGTC
>NW_027195074.1:272500-307500 GCF_038502225.1 Cherax quadricarinatus
GTGACACACCTGGTAGGTGAGGCACTTGGTGTAGCTGTATACTGGTAGGTGCTGGTGCAGCAGTCTACTGGTAGGTGTAGGAGAGGCACCTGGTGCAGCAGTGTACTGGTAGGTGAGGTACCTGGTGTGTGTACTGGTAGATGAGGCACCTGGTGCAGCTGTGAGGCACCTGGTACAGGTACTGGTAGGTGAGGCACCTGCACCTGGTGCAGCTGATGTACTGGTAGGTGAGAGGTGAGACACCTGGTGGTACAGCAGTGTACCTGGTGGTAGTAGGTGACGCATCTGGTGCAGCTGTGTACTGATAGGCGAGGTACCTGGTGCAGCAGTGTAATGGTAGGTGAGGCACCTGGTGCAGCAGTGTGCTCGTAGGCGAGACACCTGGTGCAGCAGTGTAGTGGTAGGTGACAAACCTGGTTCAGCTGTGTACTGATAGGTGAGGCACCTGGTGCAGCTGTTTACTGGTAGGCGAGGCTCCTGGTGCAGCTGTTTACTGGTAGGTGAGGCACCTGGTGCAGCTGTGTAGATAAGTGACCTGGTGCAGCACATGGTGCAGCAGTGTACTGCTAGGTGAGGCACTTGGTGTAGCTGTATACTTGTAGGTACCTGGTGCAGTGACACACCT
The DNA here is from genome assembly GCF_038502225.1 of Cherax quadricarinatus. Classification (NCBI taxonomy): domain Eukaryota; kingdom Metazoa; phylum Arthropoda; class Malacostraca; order Decapoda; family Parastacidae; genus Cherax; species Cherax quadricarinatus. The sequence continues at coordinate 273,126 of NW_027195074.1, forward strand.
GGTGCCGCTGCGTACTGGTAGGTGTGGCATCTGGTGCAGCAGTGTTCTGGTACGTGAGGCACCTGGTGCAGCAGTGTACATCTGGTAGTGTGAGACACCTGCTGTACAGGCAGCAGTGTACTGGTAGGTGAGGCACCTGGTGCAGCTGTTTACACCTGGTGGCAGGTGAGGCACCTGTAGCTGCAGCTGTGTACTGGTAGGTGACACAAGTATACCTGGTGCAGCAATGTAATAGGTAGGTGAGGATACCTGGTGCAGTCTGTGTACTGTGTAAGTGAGCAGCGCATGGTGCAGCTGTGTACTGGTAGGTGAGCAGCTGGTGCACCTGGTGCAGCAGTGTGCTGGTAGGTGAGGCACCTCGTGCAGCTGTGTACTGGTAGGTGAGGCACCTGGTACGGCAGTGTACTGGTAGGTGAGACACCTGGTGCAGCAGTCTACTGGTAGGTGACACACCTGGTGCAGCTGTGTACTGGTATGGGAGGCACCTGGTGCAGCAGTGTACTGGTAGGTGAGGCACTTGGTGTAGCTGTATACTGGTAGGTGAGGCACCTGGTGCAGCAGTCTACTGGTAGGTGACACACCTGGTGCTGCTGTGTACTGGTATAGGAGGCACCTGGTGCAGCAGTGTACTGGTAGGTGAGGTACCTGGTGTAGCAGTGTACTGGTAGATGAGGCACCTGGTGCAGCTGTGTACTGGTAGGTTAGGCACCTAGTGCAGCTATGTACTGGTAGGTGAGGCACCTGGTACAGCAGCGTAATGGTAGGTGAAGCACGTCGTGTAGCTGTGTACTAGTAGGTGAGGCACCTGGTGCAGCAGTGTACTGGTAGGTGATACACCGGGTGCAGCAGTGTTCTGGTAGGAGAGACACCTTGTGCAGCAGTATACTTTTAGGTGAGACACCTGGTGCAGCTGTGTAGTGGTAAGTGACACACCTGATACAGCTGCGTACTGGTAGGTGAGGCACCTTGTGCAGATGTTTACTGGTAGGTGACGCACCTGGTGCAGCTGTGTACTGATAGGCGAAGTACCTGGTGCAGCAGTGTAATGGTAGGTGAGGCAGCTGGTGCATCTGTGTACTGGTAGGTGAGGCAGCTGGTGCAGCTTTGTACTGGTAGGTGAGGCACCTCGTGCAGCTGTGTACTGGTAGGTGAGGCACCTGCTGCAGCTATGTATTGGTAAGTGAGGCACCTCGTGCAGCTGTGTGCTGGTAGGTGAGGCACCTCGTGCAGCTGTGTACAGGTAGGTGAGGCACCTGGTACGGCAGTGTACTGGTAGGTGAGACACCTGGTGCAGCAGTGTATGGTGAAGGTTCACTAGACAACACATCAGCACTACTCACTGGACCATTGACAAGACAACACAACAACACTACTCACTGGACCATTGACAAGACAGCACAACAACACTACTCACTGGACCATTGACTAGACAACACAACAACACTACTCACTGGACCATTGACAAGACAACACAACAACACTACTCACTGGACCATTGACAAGACAGCACAACAACACTACTCACTGGACCATTGACAAGACAACACAACAACACTACTCACTGGACCATTGACTAGACAACACAACAACACTACTCACTGGACCATTGACTAGACAACACAACACTACTCACTGGACCACTGACTAGACAACACAACCACACTACTCACTGGACCATTGACTAGACAACACAACACTACTCACTGGACCATTGACTAGACAACACAACACTACTCACTGGACCATTGACTAGACAACACAACACTACTCACTGGACCATTGACTAGACAACACAACACTACTCACTGGACCATTGACTAGACAGGAAAACAACACTGCTCACTGGACCACTGACTAGAAAACAGCACTACTCTTTGGACCAGTGACCAGACAAAACAACACTACTCACTGGACCACTGACTAGACAACACAACAACACTACTCACTGGACCACTGACTAGACAACACAACAACACTACTCACTGGTTATAGACTAAGCAACACAACAATTCTCAGTGAGCGCCGGGGTTTCGTGGAGATAGTAGTACTGGAGGCTCCAGGCTTGGTGGAGACAGCAGTGGTCGAGGCTCCAGGCTTGGTGGAGACAGCAGTGGTCGAGGCTCCATGCTTGGTGGAGACAGCAGTGGTCGAGTCTCCAGGCTTGGTGGAGACAGCAGTGGTCGAGGCTCCAGGCTTGGTGGAGACAGCAGTGGTCGAGGCTCCAGGCTTGGTGGAGACAGCAGTGGTCGAGGCTCCAGGCTTGGTGGAGACAGCAGTGGTCGAGGCTCCAGGCTTGGTGGAGACAGCAGTGGTCGAGGCTCCAGGCTTGGTGGAGACAGCAGTGGTCGAGGCTCCAGGCTTGGTGGAGACAGCAGTGGTCGAGGCTCCAGGCTTGGTGGAGACAGCAGTGGTCGAGGCTCCAGGCTTGGTGGAGACAGCAGTGGTCGAGGCTCCAGGCTTGGTGGAGACAGCAGTGGTCGAGGCTCCAGGCTTGGTGGAGACAGCAGTGGTCGAGGCTCCAGGCTTGGTGGAGACAGCAGTGGTCGAGGCTCCAGGCTTGGTGGAGACAGCAGTGGTCGAGGCTCCAGGCTTGGTGGAGACAGCAGTGGTCAGGGCTCCAGGCTTGGTGGAGACAGCAGTGGTCGAGGCTCCAGGCTTGGTGGAGACAGCAGTGGTCGAGGCTCCAGGCTTGGTGGAGACAGCAGTGGTGGAGCCTCCAGGCTTTGTGGAGACAGCAGTGGGGGAGGCGCCAGGCTTGGTGGAGACAGCAGTGGTGGAGGTGCCAAGCTTGGTGGAGACAGCAGTGGTGGAGACTCTAGGCTTGGTGGAGGCTCCAGGCTTGGTGGAGACAGCAGTGGTGGAGGCTCCAGGCTTGGTGGAGACAGCAGTGGTGGAGGCTTCAGGCTTGGCAGAGATAGCAGTGAAGGAGGCTCCATGCTTGGTGGAGACAGCAGTTTTGGAGGCTCCATGCTTGGCAGAGATAGCAGTGGTGGAGGCTTCAGGCTTGGTGGAGACAGGACTGGTGGAGGCTTCAGGCTTGGTGGAGACAGCAGTGGTAGAGGCTTCAGGCTTGGTGGAGACAGCAGTGTGGGAGGCTTTAAGTTTGGTGGAGACAGCAGTGGTGGAGGCTCCAGGCTTGCTGGAAACAGGAATGGTGGAGGCTCCAAGCTTGGTGGAGACAGCAGTGGTGGAGGCTTCAGGCTTGGTGGAGACAGCAGTGGTGGAGGCTTCAGGCTTGGTGGAGACAGGACTGGTGGAGGCTTCAGGCTTGGTGGAGACAGCAGTGGTAGAGGCTTCAGGCTTGGTGGAGACAGCAGTGGTGGAGGCTTCAGGCTTGGTGGAGACAGGACTGGTGGAGGCTTCAGGCTTGGTGGAGACAGCGGTGGTGGAGGCTTCAGGCTTGGTGGAGACAGCAGTGGTGGAAGCTTCAGGCTTGGTGGAGACAGGACTGGTGGAGGCTTCAGGCTTGGTGGAGACAGCGGTGGTGGAGGCTTCAGGCTTGGTGGAGACAGCAGTGGTGGAAGCTTCAGGCTTGGTGGGGACAGCAGTGGTGGAGGCTTCAGGCTTGGTGGAGACAGCAGTGGTGGAGGCTTCAGGCTTGGTGGAGACAGCAGTGGTGGAGGCTTCAGGCTTGGTGGAGACAGGACTGGTGGAGGCTTCAGGCTCCTAGCCAGGTTTTATAACAGTGTATCTGGTGTAGTGTGCGTCTCAGTACAACATAGTTTATATAAGAGTAAAAACCTTCACAGTCTTGAAAAACAAGAGTGGAAACACTTTACTTTGATTGTTGTTGTACGAGGAAGGTACACTGAGTGGTCTTGTTAGTGGGACCTCCCTGGCCTCCGTCACCTCCCTGGCCTCCCTGACCTCCCTGGCCTCCGTCACCTCCCTGGCCTCCCTGACCTCCCTGGCCTCCCTGACCTCCCTGGCCTCCGTCACCTCCCTGGCCTCCCTGACCTCCCTGGCCTCCGTCACCTCCCTGGCCTCCCTGACCTCCCTGGCCTCCATGACCTCCCTGGCCTCCGTCACCTCCTTGGCTTCCCTGACCTCCCTGGCCTCCGTCACCTCCCTGGCCTCCCTGACCTCCCTGGCCTCCGTCACCTCCCTGGCCTCCGTGACCTCCCTGGCCTCCCTGACCTCCCTGGCCTCCGTCACCTCCCTGGCCTCCCTGACCTCCCTGGCCTCCGTCACCTCCCTGGCCTCCCTGACCTCCCTGGCCTCCGTCACCTCCCTGGCCTCCCTGACCTCCCTGGCCTCCGTCACCTCCATGGCCTCCCTGACCTCCCTGGCCTCCGTGACCTCCCTGGCCTCCGTCACCTCCTTGGCTTCACTGACCTCCCTGGCCTCCGTGACCTCCCTGGCTTCCCTGACCTCCCTGGCCTCCGTCACCTCCCTGGCCTCCCTGACCTCCCTGGCCTCCGTCACCTCCCTGGCCTCCCTGTCCTCCCTGGCCTCCGTCACCTCCCTGGCCTCCCTGACCTCCCTGGCCTCCATGACCTCCCTGGCCTCCGTCACCTCCTTGGCTTCCCTGACCTCCCTGGCCTCCGTCACCTCCCAGGCCTCCCTGACCTCCCTGGCCTCCGTCACCTCCCTGGCCTCCCTGACCTCCCTGGCCTCCGTCACCTCCCTGGCCTCCCTGACCTCCCTGGCCTCCGTCACCTCCATGGCCTCCCTGACCTCCCTGGCCTCCGTGACCTCCCTGGCCTCCGTCACCTCCTTGGCTTCACTGACCTCCCTGGCCTCCGTGACCTCCCTGGCTTCCCTGACCTCCCTGGCCTCCGTCACCTCCCTGGCCTCCCTGACCTCCCTGGCCTCCGTCACCTCCCTGGCCTCCCTGACCTCCCTGGCCTCCGTCACCTCACTGGCCTCCCTGACCGCCCTGGCCTCCCTGACCTCCCTGGCCTCCGTCACCTCCTTGGCGTCCCTGACCTCCCTGGCCTCCGTCACCTCCCTGGCCTCCCTGACCTCCCTGGCCTCCGTCACCTCCCTGGCCTCCGTCACCTCCCGGGCCTCCCTGACCTCCCTGGCCTCCGTCACCTCCCTGGCCTCCCTGACCTCCCTGGCCTCCGTCACCTCCCTGGCCTCCCTGACCTCCCTGGCCTCCGTCACCTCCCTGGCCTCCCTGACCTCCCTGGCCTCCGTCCCCTCCATGGCCTCCGTGACCTCCCTGGCCTCCGTGACCTCCCTGGCCTCCGTCACCTCCTTGGCTTCACTGACCTCCCTGGCCTCCGTGACCTCCCTGGCTTCCCTGACCTCCCTGGCCTCCGTCACCTCCCTGGCCTCCCTGACCTCCCTGGCCTCCGTCACCTCCCTGGCCTCCCTGACCTCCCTGGCCTCCGTCACCTCCCTGGCCTCCCTGACCTCCCTGGCCTCCCTGGCCTCCCTGGCCTCCGTCACCTCCTTGGCTTCCCTGACCTCCCTGGCCTCCGTGACCTCCCTGGCTTCCCTGATCTCCCTGGCCTCCGTGACCTCCCTGGCCTCCGTGATCTCCTTGGCTTCCCTGATCTCCCTGGCCTCCGTCACCTCCCTGGCCTCCGTGACCTCCCTGGCTTCCCTGATCTCCCTGGCCTCCGTGACCGTCTCCTTGGCTTCCCTGATCTCCCTGGCCTCCGTGACCTCCGTGGCTTCCCTGATCTCCCTGGCCTCCGTGACGTCCCTGGCTTCCCTGAACTCCCTCCGTGACCTCCCTGGCCTCCGTGACCTCCCTGGCCTCCGTGACCTCCCTGGCCTCCGTGACCTCCCTGGCCTCCGTGACCTCCCTGGCCTCCGTGACCTCCCTGGCCTCCGTGACGTCCCTGGCCTCCGTGACCTCCTTGGCTTCCCTGATCTCCCTGGCCTCCGTGACCTCCCTGGCCTCCTGGCTTCCCTGATCTCCCTCTCCGTGACCTCCTGGCTTCCCTGACCTCCCTGGCCTCCGTGACCTCCCTGGCCTCCGTGACCTCCCTGGCCTCCGTGACTTCCCTGGCCTCCGTGACCTCCTTGGCTTCCGTGACGTCCTTGGCTTCCCTGATCTCCCTGGCCTCCGTAACCTCCCTGGCTTCCCTGATCTCCCTGGCCTCCGTGACCTCCCTGGCTTCCTTGATCTCCCTGGCCTCCGCGACCTCCCTGGCTTCCCTGATCTCCCTGGCCTCCGTGACCTCCCTGGCTTCCCTGATCTCCCTGGCCTCCCTTGACCTCCCTGGCTTCCCTGATCTTCCTCGCCTCCGTGACCTCCCTGGCTTCCCTGATCTTCCTCGCCTCCGTGACCTCCCTGGCTTCCCTGATCTCCCTGGCCTCCGTGACCTCCCTGGTTTCCCTGGTCTCGTTGGCCTCCCTTGACCGCCCTGGCTACCCTGATCTTCCTCGCCTCCGTGACCTCCCTGGCTTCCCTGATCTCCCTGGCGTCCCTTGACCTCCCTGGCTTCCCTGATCTTCCTCGCCTCCGTGACCTCCCTGGCTTCCCTGATCTCCCTGGCCTCCCTTGACCTCCCTGGCTTCCCTGATCTTCCTCGCCTCCGTGACCTCCCTGGCTTCACTGATCTGCCTGGCCTTCCTGGATTCTAGGATCTCACTGGTCTCCTTCATCTCCCTGGCATCTCTGATCTCCCTGGTCTCCGTGATCTCCCTGGCTTCTTTGATCTCCCTGGCTTCTCTTATCTTTGTGGGACAGGGACAGTGGCTCATGTCTTGCCAGAACTGATTCCTGTGTTGCCAGACTGATTTTTTTTTCTGCCAAAATTGGTTCTTGTTTTGGCAGACTGGTTCTTGTGTTGCCGGAACTGGTTCTCGTGTTACCAGAACTGGTTCCTGTGTTGCCAGAACTGGTTCCTGTGTTGCCAGAACTGGTTCCTGTGTTGCCAGAACTGGTTCCTGTGTTGCCAGAACTGGTTCCTGTGTTGCCAGAACTGGTTCCTGTGTTGCCAGAACTGGTTCCTGTGTTGCTAGAACTGGTTCCTGTGTTGCCAGAACTGGTTCCTGTGTTGCCAGAACTGGTTCCTGTGTTGCCAGAACTGGTTCCTGTGTTGCCAGAACTGGTTCCTGTGTTGCCAGAACTGGTTCCTGTGTTGCCAGAACTGGTTCCTGTGTTGCCAGAACTGGTTCCTGTGTTGCCAGAACTGGTTCCTGTGTTGCCAGAACTGGTTCTCGTGTTACCAGAACTGGTTCCTGTGTTGCCAGAACTGGTTCCTGTGTTGCCAGAACTGGTTCCTGTGTTGCCAGAACTGGTTCCTGTGTTGCCAGAACTGGTTCCTGTGTTGCCAGAACTGGTTCCTGTGTTGCCAGAACTGGTTCCTGTGTTGCCAGAACTGGTTCCTGTGTTGCCAGAACTGGTTCCTGTGTTGCCAGAACTGGTTCCTGTGTTGCCAGAACTGGTTCCTGTGTTGCCAGAACTGGTTCCTGTGTTGCCAGAACTGGTTCTCGTGTTACCAGAACTGGTTCCTGTGTTGCCAGAACTGGTTCCTGTGTTGCCAGAACTGGTTCCTGTGTTGCCAGAACTGGTTCCTGTGTTGCCAGAACTGGTTCCTGTGTTGCCAGAACTGGTTCCTGTGTTGCCAGAACTGGTTCCTGTGTTGCCAGAACTGGTTCCTGTGTTGCCAGAACTGGTTCCTGTGTTGCCAGAACTGGTTCCTGTGTTGCCAGAACTGGTTCCTGTGTTGCCAGAACTGGTTCCTGTGTTGCCAGAACTGGTTCCTGTGTTGCCAGAACTGGTTCCTGTGTTGCCAGAACTGGTTCCTGTGTTGCTAGAACTGGTTCCTGTGTTGCCAGAACTGGTTCCTGTGTTGCCAGAACTGGTTCCTGTGTTGCCAGAACTGGTTCCTGTGTTGCCAGAACTGGTTCCTGTGTTGCCAGAACTGGTTCCTGTGTTGCCAGAACTGGTTCCTGTGTTGCCAGAACTGGTTCCTGTGTTGCCAGAACTGGTTCTTGTGTTGCCAGAGCTGGCTCTTGTGTTGCCAGACTAGGTTTTATGTTACAAGAATTTGTTCCTATGTTGCCAGAACTGGTTCTTGTGTTGCCAGACTGGTTTTTGTGCTGCCAGAACTGCTTCTTGTGTTGCCATAACTATTTGTGTTGCCAGAAGTGGGTCTTGTGTTGCCAGAACTGTTTAATTGTGTTGTCAGAACTGGTTCTTGTGTTGACAGAACTTGTTCTCTCGTTGCCAGAACTGGCTATTGTGTTGCCGAACTGATTGTTGCGTTGCCAGAACTGGTTCTTGTGTTGCCCGAACTGGTTCTTGTGTTGCCAGAACTGGTTGTGTTTCCAGAACTGGTTTTGTTGCCAGAACTGGTTCTTGTGTTGCCAGAACTGGTTCTTGTGTTGCCAGAACTGGTTGTTGCGTTGACAGAATTGGTTGTGTTGCCAAAACTGGTTGCTATGTTGACAGAACCGGTTCTTGTGTTGACAAAACTGGTTCTTGTGTTGACAGAACTAGTTCCTGTGTAGACAAAACTGGTTCTTGTGTTGACAGAACTAGTTCCTGTGTAGACAAAACTGGTTCTTGTGTTGACAGAACTAGTTCCTGTGTTGACAAAACTGGTTCCTGTGTTGACAAAACTGCTTTTTGTGTTGCCAAAATTGGTTCTTGTGTTACCAGACTAGTTGCCACGTTCAACAGCGACATACACACACACATGACCATGTACACTATTTATCTGTTGCTTGCACGTGTACATGATGTTATGTGTGCACTTACATGTGTGTTGCAAAATGTTCTGCATCACTCAGAATGAACACTTCTGGTCAGAATAAATACCACTGGTCAGAATAAATACCACTGGTCAAAATAAATACCACTGGTCAGAATAAATACCACTGGTCAGAATAAATATCACTGGTCAGAATAAATACCACTGGTCAGAATAAATACCACTGGTCAGAATAAATACCACTGGTCAAAATAAATACCACTGGTCAGAATAAATACCACTGGTCAGAATAAATACCACTGGTCAGAATAAATACCACTGGTCAGAATAAATACCACTGGTCAGAATAAATACCACACTGGTCAGAATAAATACCACTGGTCAGTACCAGAATAAATACCACTGGTCAGAATAAATACCACTGGTCAGAATAAATACCACTGGTCAGAATAAATACCACTGGTCAGAATAAATACCACTGGTCAGAATAAATACCACTGGTCAGAATAAATACCACTGGTCAGAATAAATACCACTGGTCAGAATAAATACCACTGGTCAGAATAAACACTGGTCAGAATAAATACCACTGGTCAGAATAAATACCACTGGTCAGAATAAACACTGGTCAGAATAAATACCACTGGTCAGAATAAATACCACTGGTCAGAATAAACATCACTGGTCAGAATAAATACCACTGGTCAGAATAAATACCACTGGTCAGAATAAACATCACTGGTCAGAATAAATACCACTGGTCAGAATAAACATCAATGGTCAGAATAAACATCACTGGTCAGAATAAACATCAATGGTCAGAATAAATACCACTGGTCAGAATAAACATCAATGGTCAGAATAAATACCACTGGTCAGAATAAACATCACTGGTCAGAATAAACATCAATGGTCAGAATAAACATCACTGGTCAGAATAAACATCACTGGTCAGAATAAATACCACTGGTCAGAATAAATACCACCGGTCAGAATAAATACCACTGGTCAGAATAAACATCAACGGTCAGAATAAATACCACTGGTCAGAATAAACATCACTGGCCAGAATAAGTACCACCGGTCAGAATAAATACCACTGGTCAGAATAAATACCACTGGTCAGAATAAATACCACTGGTCAGAATAAACATAACTGGTCAGAATAAATACCACTGGTCAGAATAAACATCACTGCTCAGAATAAATACCACTGGTCAGAATAAACATCACTGGTCAGAATAAATACCACTGGTCAGAATAAATACCACCGGTCAGAATAAATACCACTGGTAAGAATAAACATCACTGGTCAGAATAAATACCACTGGTCAATGTAAATACCACCGGTCAGAATAAACATCACTGGTCAGAATAAATACCACTGGTCAGAATAAACAGCACTGGTCAAAATACCACCGATCAGAATAAATACCACTGGTCAGAATAAACATCACTGGTCAGAAAAAACATCACTGGTCAGAATAAACATCACTGGTCAGAATAAACACCACCGGTCAGAATAAACATCATTGATCAGAATAAATACCACCGATCAAAATAAACATCACTGGTCAGAATAAACATCACTGGTCAGAATAAACACCACCGGTCAGAATAAACATCACTGATCAGAATAAATGCCACCGTTCAAAATAAACATCACTGGTCAGAATAAACATCACTGGTCAGAATAAACACCACCGGTCAGAATAAACATCACTGGTCAGAATAAATCCCACGGGTCAGAATAAACATCACTGATCAGAATAAATACCACCGTTCAAAATAAACATCACTGGTCAGGATAAACATCACTGGCCAGAATAAATACCACTGGTCAGAATAAACATCACTGGTCAGAATAAATATCACCGGTCAGAATAAACATCAATGGTGAGAATAAATGCCACCAGTCAGAATAAACATCACTGGTCAGAATAAATACCACTGGTCAGAATAAATACAACCGGTCAGAATAAATACCACCGGTCAGAATAAATACCACTGGTCAGAACAAATACCACTGGACAGAATAAATACCACTGATCAGAATAAACATCACTGGTCAGAATAAATACCACCGGTCAGAATAAACATCACTGGTCAGAATAAATACCACCGGTCAGAATAAACATCACTGGTCAGAATAAATACCACCGGTCAGAATAAATACCACTGGTCAGAATAAACATCACTGGTCAGAATAAATACCACTGGTCAGAATAAATACCACTGGTCAGAATAAATACCACTGGTCAGAATAAACATCACTGGTCAGAATAAATACCACTGGTCAGAATATATACCGCTGGTCAGAATAAATACCACTGGCCAGAATAAACATCACTGGTCAGAATAAATGCCACCGTTCAGAATAAATACCACTGGTCAGAATAAATACCACTGGTCAGAATAAATACCAACGGTGAGAATAAACATCACTGATCAGAATAAATACCGGTCAGAGCAAATACCACTGGTCAGAATAGACATCACTGGTCAGAATAAATACCACCGGTCAGAATAAATAAAATTGGTCAGAATAAACATCACTGGTCAGAATAAACACCACTGGCCAGAATAAACATCACTGGTCAGAATAAACACCACTGGTCATAATAAATACCACTGATCAGAATGAACACCACTGATCAGAATGAACACCACTGATCAGAATGAACACCACTGATCAGAATGAACACCACTGATCAGAATGAACACCACTGATCAGAATGAACACTGATCAGAATGAACACCACTGATCAGAATAAACATCACTGATCAGAATGAACACCACTGATCAGAATGAACACCACTGATCAGAATGAACACCACTGATCAGAATAAACACCACTGATCAGAATGAACACCACTGATCAGAATAAACACCACTGATCAGAATAAACACCACTGATCAGAATGAACACCACTGATCAGAATAAACACCACTGATCAGAATGAACACCACTGATCAGAATGAACACCACTGATCAGAATAAACACCACTGATCAGAATGAACACCACTGATCAGAATGAACACCACTGATCAGAATGAACACCACTGATCAGAATGAACACCACTGATCAGAATAAACACCACTGATCAGAATGAACACCACTGATCAGAATGAACACCACTGATCAGAATAAACACCACTGATCAGAATGAACACCACTGATCAGAATAAACACCACTGATCAGAATGAACACCACTGATCAGAATGAACACCACTGATCAGAATGAACACCACTGATCAGAATGAACACCACTGATCAGAATAAACACCACTGATCAGAATGAACACCACTGATCAGAATGAACACCACTGATCAGAATAAACACCACTGATCAGAATAAACACCACTGATCAGAATGAACACCACTGATCAGAATAAACACCACTGATCAGAATGAACACCACTGATCAGAATGAACACCACTGATCAGAATAAACACCACTGATCAGAATGAACACCACTGATCAGAATAAGCACCACTGATCAGAATGAACACCACTGATCAGAATGAACACCACTGATCAGAATAAGCACCACTGATCAGAATGAACACCACTGATCAGAATAAACACCACTGATCAGAATAAACACCACTGATCAGAATAAACACCACTGATCTGAATGAACACCACTGATCAGAATGAACACTGATCTGAATGAACACCACTGATTAGAATAAACACCACTGATCAGAATGAACACCACTGATCAAAATAAACACCACTGATCCGAATGAACACCACTTATCAGAATGAACACCACTGATCTGATTGAACGTCACTGATCTGAATAAACACAACTGATCAGAATGAACGCCACTGATCAGACTAAACACCACTGATCAGAATGAACACCATTGATCAGAATGAACACTGATCAGAATGAACACCACTGACCAGAATAAACACCACTGATCAGAATGAACACCACTGACCAGAATAAACACCACTGATGAGAATGACACCGCTGATCTGAATGAACACTAATCTGAATAAACACCACTGATCAGAATGAACACCACTGATCTAAATGAACACCACTGATCAGAATGAGCACCAGTGATCAGAATGAACAACACTGATCAGAATGAACACCGCTGATCTGAATGAACACTGATCAGAAGGAATACCTCTCATCAGAATGAACACTAATCTGAATGAACACTACTCAGGATGAACACCACTGATCAGAATGAACACTATTTTGTTCACCTTGTAATATGGTGGGATATTTGATCTTTTTAGATTTCTCTTGTGACGAGAACACGTGTGTTCAGATGTGTTGCAGGTTGTGCACACAGTGTTCTTGCTTGTAACACTGGTGATGTTGTGCACACAGTGTTCTTGCTTGTAACACTGGTGATGTTGTGCACGGTGTTCTTGCTTGTAACGCTGGTGATGCTGTGCACAGTGTTCTTGCTTGTAACACTGGTGATGTTGTGCACACAGTATTCTTGCTTGTAACACTGGTGATGTTGTGCACAGTGTTCTTGCTTGTAACACTGGTGATGTTGTGCACACAGTGTTCTTGCTTGTAACACTGGTGATGTTGTGCACGGTGTTCTTGCTTGTAACGCTGGTGATGCTGTGCACAGTGTTCTTGCTTGTAACACTGGTGATGTTGTGCACACAGTATTCTTGCTTGTAACACTGGTGATGTTGTGCACAGTGTTCTTGCTTGTAACACTGGTGATGTTGTGCACACACTGTTCTTGCTTGTAACACTGGTGATGTTGTGCACACAGTCTTCTTGCTTGTAACACTAGTGATGTTGTTGACAGTGTTCTTGCTTGTAGCACTGGTGATGTTGCGCACACAGTGTTCATCCTTGAAACACTGGTGATGTTGTGCACACAGTGTTCTTGCTAGTAACACTGGTGATGTTGTGCACACAGTGCTCTTGCTTGTAACACTGGTGATGTTGTGCACACAGTATTCTTGCTTGTAACACTGGTGATGTTGTGGACAAAGTGTTCTTGCTTGTAACACTGGTGATGTTGTGCACACAGTGTTCTTGCTTGTAACACTGGTGATGTTGTGCACAGAGTGTTCTTGCTTGTAACACTGGTGATGTTGTGCACACAGTGTTCTTGCTTGTAACACTGGTGATGTTGTACACACAGTGTTCTTGCTTGTAACACTGGTGATGGTGTGCACACAGTGTTCTTGCTTGTAACACTGGTGATGTTGTGCACAGTGCTCTTGCTTGTAACACTGGTGATGTTGTGCACAAAGTGTTCTTGCTTGTAACACTGGTGATGTTTTGCAGAGTGTTCTTTCTTGTAACGCTGGTGAGGTTGTGCACACAGTGTTCTTGCTTGTAACACTGATGTTGTGCACACAGTGTACTTCCTTGTAACACTGGTGATGTTGTGCACAGTGTTCTTGCTTGTAACACTGGTGATGTTGTGCACACAGTGTTCTTCCTTGTAACACTGGTGATGTTGTTCACACAGTGTTTTTGCTTGTAACACAGGTGATGTTGTGCACACAGTGTTCTTGCTTGTAACGCTAGTGATGTTGTGCACACAGTGTTCTTGCTTGTAACACTGGTGATGTTGTGCACACAGTGTTCTTGCTTGTAACACTGGTGATGTTGTGCACACAGTGTTCTTCCATGTAACACTGGTGATTTTGTGCACACAGTGTTCTTGCTTGAAACACTGGTGATGTTGTGCACACGGTGTTCTTGCTTGTAACACTGGTGATGTTATGCACACAGTGTTCTTGCTTGTAACACTGGTGATGCTGTGCACACAGTGTTCTTGCTTGTAACACTGGTGATGTTGTGCACACGGTGTTCTTGCTTGTAACACTGGTGATGTTATGCACTCAGTGTTCTTGCTTGTAACACTGCTGATGTTGTGCACACAGTGTTCTTGCTTGTAACGCTGGTGATGTTGTGCACACAGTGTTCTTGCTTGTAACACTGGTGATGTTGTGCACAGTGTTCTTGCTTGTAACACTGGTGATGTTGTGCACAGTGTTCTTGCTTGTAACACTGGTGATGTTGTGCACACAGTGTTCTTGCTTGTAACACTGGTGATGTTGTGCACACAGTGTTCTTGCTTGTAACACTGGTGATGTTGTGCACACAGTGTTCTTGCTTGTAACGCTGGTGATGTTGTGCACAGTGTTCATGCTTGTAACACAGGTGATGTTGTGCACAGTGTTCTTGCTTGTAACACTGGTGATGGGTTGCACACAGTGTTCTTGCTTGTAACACTGGTGATGTTGTGCACACAGTTTTCTTGCTTGTAACACTGGTGATGTTGTGCACACAGTGTTCTTGCTTGTAACACAGGTGATGTTGTGCACACAGTGTTCTTGCTTGTAACACTGGTGATGTTGTGCACAAAGTGTGCTTGCTTGTAACACTGGTGATGTTGTGCACACAGTGTTCTTCCTTGTAACACTGGTGATGTTGTGCACACAGTGTTCTTGCTTGTAACACTGGTGATGTGCACACAGTGTTCTTGCTTGTAACACTGGTGTTGTGGTGCACACAGTGTTCTTGCTTATAACACTGGTGATGTGGTGCACACAGTGTTCTTGCTTGTAACACTGGTGATGTTGTCCACACAGTGTTCTTGCTTGTAACACTGGTGATGTTGTGCACACAGTGTTCTTGCTTGTAACACTGGTGATGTTGTGCACACAGTGTTCCTGCTTGTAACACTGGTGACGTTGTGCACACAGTGTTCTTGCTTGTAACACTGGAGATGTTGTGCACACAGTGTTCTTGCTTGTAACACTGGTGATGTTGTGCACAGAGTGTTCTTGCTTGTAACACTGGTGACGTTGTGCACACAGTGTTCTTGCTTGTAACACTGGTGATGTTGTGCAAACAGTGTTCTTGCCTGCAACACTGGTGATTTTGTGCACACAGAGTTCTTGCCTGTAACACTGGTGATGTTGTGCACACATTGTTCTTGCTTGTAACACTGGTGATGTTGTGCACAGTGTTCTTGCTTGTAACACTGGTGATGTTGTGCACACAGTGTTCTTGCTTATTACACTGGTGATGTTGTGCACACAGTGTTCATGCTTGTAACACTGGTGACGATGTGCACACAGTGTTCTTGCTTGTAACGCAGGTGATGTTGTGCACTCAGTGTTCTTGCTTGTAACACTTGTGATGCTGTGTACACAGTGTTCTTGCTTGTAGCTCTAGTGATGTTGTGCACACAGTATTCTTGCTTGTAACACTGGTGATGTTGTGCGCACTGTGTTCTTGCTTGTAACACTGGTGATGTTGTGCACACAGTGTTCTTGCTTGTAACACTGGTGATGCTATGCACAGTGTTCTTGCTTGTAACACTGGTGATGTTGTGCTCAGTATTCTTGCTTGTAACACTGGTCATGCTATGCACAGTGTTCTTGCTTGTAACACTGGTGATGTGCATAGTGTTCTTGCTTGTAACACTGGGGATGCTATGGACAGTGTTCTTGCTTGTAACACTAGTGATGTTGTGGACAGTGTTCTTGCTTGTAGCACTGGTGATGTTGTGCACACACTGTTCTTGCTTGTAACACTGGTGATGTTATGCACACACTGTTCTTGCTTGTAACACTGGTGATGTTGTGCACACAGCGTTCTTGCTTGTAACACTTGTGATGGTGTGCACACAGTGTTCTTGCTTGTAACACTAGTGATGTTGTGGACAGTGTTCTTGCTTGTAGCACTGGTGATGTTGTGCACACAGTGTTCTTGCTTGTAACACTGGTGATGTTGTGCACACAGTGTTCTTGCTTGTAACACTGGTGATCACAGTGTTCTTGCTTGTAACACTGGTGATGTTATGCACACAGTGTTCTTGCTTTGCTTGTAACACTGGTGACTTGGTGACGTTGTGCACAGTGTTCTTGCTTGTAACACTGGTGATGTTGAGCACACAGTGTTCTTGCTTGTAACGCTGGTGATGTTGTGCACTCAGTTTTCTTGCTTGTAACACTTGTGATGCTGTGTACACAGTGTTCTTGCTTGTAACACTAGTGATGTTGTGCACACAGTATTCTTGCTTGTAACACTGGTGATGTTGTGCGCACTGTGTTCTTGCTTGTTGATGTTGTGCACACAGTGTTCTTGCTTGCAACACTGGTGATACTTTGCACAGTGTTCTTGCTTGTAACACTGGTGATGTTTTGCACAGTGTTCTTGCTTGTAACACTGGTGATGTTGTGCACACAGTGTTCTTGCTTGTAACACTGGTGTTGTTGTGCACACAGTTTTCTTGCTTGTAACACTGGTGATGTTGTGCACACGGTGTTCTTGTTTGTAACACTGGTGATGTTATGCACACAGTGTTCTTGCTTGTAACACTGGTGATGTTGCGCACACGGTGTTCTTGCTTGTAACACTGGTGATGTTATGCACTCAGTGTTCTTGCTTGTAACACTGCTGATGTTGTGAACAGTGTTCTTGCTTGTAACACTGCCTGATGTTGTGCACACAGTGTTCTTGCTTGTAACACAGGTGATGTTGTGCACAGTGTTCTTGCTTGTAACACTGGTGATGCTATGCACAGTGTTCTTGCTTGTAACAGTGGTGATGTTGTGCTCAGTATTCTTGCTTGTAACACGGGTCATGCTATGCACAGTGTTCTTGCTTGTAACACTGGTGATGTTGTGCACAGTGTTCTTGCTTGTAACACTGGGGATGCTATGGACAGTGTTCTTGCTTGTAGCACTGGTGATGCTATGCACATTGTTCTTGCTTGTAACACTCGTGATGCTATGCACAGTGTTCTTGCTTGTAACACTGGTGATGTGCACACAGTGTTCTCGCTTGTAACACAGGTGGTGTTGTGCACACAGTGTTCTTGCTTGTAACACTGGTGATGTTGTGCACACAGTGTGCTTGCTTGTAACACTGGTGATGTTGTGCACACAGTGTTCTTGCTTGTAACACTGGTGATGTTGTGCACACAGTGTTCTTGCTTGTAACACTGGTGATGTGCACACAGTGTTCTTGCTTGTAACACTGGTGATGTGGTGCACACACTGTACTTGCTTATAACACTGGTGATGTGGTGCACACAGTGTTCTTGCTTGTAACACTGGTGATGTTGTCCACAGAGTGTTCTTGCTAGTAACACTGGTGATGTTGTGGACAGTGTTCTTGCTTGTAGCACTGGTGATGTTGTGCACACACTGTTCTTGCTTGTAACACTGGTGATGTTATGCACACACTGTTCTTGCTTGTAACACTGGTCATGTTGTGCACACAGCGTTCTTGCTTGTAACACTGGTGATGGTGTGCACACAGTGTTCTTGCTTGTAACACTAGTGATGTTGTGGACAGTGTTCTTGCTTGTAACACTGGTGATGTTGTGCACACAGTGTTCTTGCTTATTACACTGGTGATGTTGTGCACACAGTGTTCATGCTTGTAACACTGGTGATGATATGCACACAGTGTTCTTGCTTGTAACACTGGTGATGTTATGCACACAGTGTTCTTGCTTTGCTTGTAACACTGGTGACTTGGTGACGTTGTGCACAGTGTTCTTGCTTGTAACACTGGTGATGTTGTGCACACTGTTCTTGCCTGTAACACTGGTGATGTTGTGCACACAGTGCTCTTGCTTGTAACACTGGTGATGCTGTGTACACAGTGTTCTTGCTTGTAACACTAGTGATGTTGTGCACACAGTATTCTTGCTTGTAACACTGGTGATGTTGTGCGCACTGTGTTCTTGCTTGTAACACTGGTGATGTTGTGCACACAGTGTTCTTGCTTGTAACACTGGTGATGCTATGCACAGTGTTCTTGTTTGTAACACTGGTGAAGTTGTGCTCAGTATTCTTGCTTGTAACACTGGTGATGCTATGCACAGTGTTCTTGCTTATAACACTGGTGATGTTGTGCACAGTGTTCTTGCTTGTAACACTGGTGATGTTGTGCACACAGTGTTCTTGCTTGTAACACTAGTGATGTTGTGGACAGTGTTCTTGCTTGTAGCACTGGTGATGTTGTGCACACACTGTTCTTGCTTGTAACACTGGTGATGTTATGCACACACTGTTCTTGCTTGTAACACTGGTGATGTTGTGCACACAGCGTTCTTGCTTGTAACACTGGTGATAGTGTGCACACAGTGTTCTTGCTTGTAACACTAGTGATGTTGTGGACAGTGTTCTTGCTTGTAGCACTGGTGATGTTGTGCACACAGTGTTCTTGCTTGTAACACTGGTGATGTTGTGCACACAGTGTTCTTGCTTGTAACACTGGTGATGTTGTGCACACAGTGTTCTTGCTTGTAACACTGGTGATGTTGTGCGCACTGTTCTTGCTTGTAACACTGGTGATGTTGTGCACACAGTGTTCTTGCTTGTAACACTGGTGATGTTGTGCGCACTGTTCTTGCTTGTAACACTGGTGATGTTGTGCACACAGTGCTCTTGCTTGTAACACTGGTGATGTTGTGCACACAGTGTTCTTGCTTGTAACACTGGTGATGTTGTGCACAGAGTGTTCTTGCTTGTAACACTGGTGATGTTGTGCACACAGTGTTCTTGCTTGTAACACTGGTGATGTTGTACACACAGTGTTCTTGCTTGAAACACTGGTGATGCTTGTGCACACAGTGTTCTTGCTTGTAACACTGGTGATGTTGCTTGCTGGTGATGGTGTGCACACACTGTACTTGCTTGTAACACTGGTGATGTTGTGCACACAGTGCTCTTGCTTGTAACACTGGTGATGTTGTGCACACAGTGTTCTTGCTTGTAACACTGGTGACGTTGTGCACACAGTGTTCTTGCTTGTAACACTGGTGATGTTGTACACACAGTGTTCTTGCTTGTAACACTGGTGATGTTGTGCACACAGTGTTCTTGCTTGTGACACTGGTGATGTTGTGTACAGAGTGTTCTTGCTTGTAACACTTGTGATGTTGTGCACACAGTGTTCTTGCTTGCAACACTGGTGATGATTTGCACAGTGTTCTTGCTTGTAACACTGGTGATGTTTTGCACAGTGTTCTTGCTTGTAACACTGGTGATGTTGTGCACACAGTTTTCTTGCTTGTAACACTGGTGATGTTGTGCACACGGTGTTCTTGTTTGTAACACTGGTGATGTTATGCACACAGTGTTCTTGCTTGTAACACTGGTGATGCTGTGCACACAGTCTTCTTGCTTGTAACACTGACGATGTTGCGCACACGGTGTTCTTGCTTGTAACACTGGTGATGTTATGCACACAGTGTTCTTGCTTGTAACACTGGTGATGCTGTGCACACAGTCTTCTTGCTTGTAACACTGACGATGTTGCGCACACGGTGTTCTTGCTTGTAACACTGGTGATGTTATGCACTCAGTGTTCTTGCTTGTAACACTGCTGATGTTGTGCACACAGTGTTCTTGCTTGTAACATTGCCTGATGTTGTGCACACAGAGTTCCTGCTTGTAACACTGGTGATGTTGTGCATAGTGTTCTTGCTGGTAACACTGGTGATGTTGTGCACAGTGTTCTTGCTTGTAACACTGGTGATGTTGTGCACACAGTGTTCTTGCTTGTAACACTGGTGATGTTGTGCACACAGTGTTCTTGCTTGTAACGCTGGTGATGTTGTGCACAGTGTTCTTGCTTGTAACACAGGTGATGTTGTGCACAGTGTTCTTGCTTGTAACACTGGTGATGTTGTTCACAGTGTTCTTGCTTGCAACACTGGTGATGTTGTGCACACAGTGTTCTTGCTTGTAACACTGCCTGATGGTGTGCACACAGTGTTCTTGCTTGCAACACTGGTGATGATTTGCACAGTGTTCTTGCTTGCAACACTGGTGATGATTTGCACAGTGTTCTTGCTTGTAACACTGGTGATGTTTTGCACAGTGTTCTTGCTTGTAACACAGGTGATGTTGTGCACAGTGTTCTTGCTTGTAACACTGGTGATGTTGTGCACACAGTGTTCTTGCTTGTAACACTGGTGATGTTGTGCACAGTATTCTTGCTTGTAACACTGTTGATACTATGCACAGTGTTCTTGCTTGTAACACTGGTGATGTTGTCCACACAGTGTTCTTGCTTGTAACACTGGTGATGCTATGCACAGTGTTCTTGCTTGTAACACTGGTGATGCTATGCACAGTGTTCTTGCTTGTAATACTGGTGATGTTGTGCACACAGTGTTCTTGCTTGTAACACAAATGATGTTGTGCACACAGTGTTCTTGCTTATAACACTGGTGATGTTGTGCACACAGTGTTGTTGCTTGTAACACTGGTGATGTTGTGCACACAGTGTTCTTGCTTGTAACACTGGTGATGTTGTGCACACAGTGTTCTTGCTTGTAACACTGGTAATGTTGTGCACACAGTGTTCTTGCTTGTAACACTGGTGATGTTGTGCACACAGTGTTCTTGCTTGTAACACTGGTGATGTTGTGCACACAGTGTTCTTCCTTGTAACACTGGTGATGTTATGCACAGTGTTCTTGCTTGTAACACTGGTGATGCTATGGACAGTGTTCTTGCTTGTAACACTAGTGATGTGGACAGTGTACTTGCTTGTAGCACTGGTGATGTTGTGCACACACTGTTCTTGCTTGTAACACTGGTGATGTTGTGCACACACTGTTCTTGCTTGTAACACTGGTGATGTTGTGCACACAGTGTTATTGCTTGTAACACTGGTTATGTTGTAGACAGTGTTCTTGCTTGTAGCACTGGGGATGTTGTGCACACAGTGTTCTTGCTTGTAACACTGGTGATGTTGTGGACAAAGTGTTCTTGCTTGTAACACTGGTGATGTTGTGCACACAGTGTTCTTGCTTGTAACACTGGTGATGTTGTGCACACAGTGTTCTTGCTTGTAACACTGGTGATGTTGTGGACAAAGTGTTCTTGCTTGTAACACTGGTGATGTTGTGCACACAGTGTTCTTGCTTGTGACACTGGTGATGTTGTCCACAGAGTGTTCTTGCTTGTAACACTGGTGATGTTGTGCACACAGTGTTCTTGCATGTAACACTGGTGATGTTGTACACACAGTGTTCTTGCTTGTAACACTGGTGATGCTATGCACAGTGTTCTTGCTTGTAACACTGGTGATGTTGTCCGCAGAGTGTTCTTGCTTGTAACACTGGTGATGTTGTGCACAGAGTGTTCTTGCATGTAACACTGGTGATGTTGTACACACAGTGTTCTTGCTTGTAACACTGGTGATGCTATGCACAGTGTTCTTGCTTGTAATACTGGTGATGTTTTGCACACAGTGCTCTTGCTTGTAACACTGGTGATGTTGTGCACACAGTGTTCTTGCTTGTAACACTGGTGATGTTGTGCACACTGTGTTCTTGCTTGTAACACTGGTGATGTTGTGCACACAGTGTTCTTGCTTGTAACACTGGTGATGTTGTACACACAGTGTTCTTGCTTGTAACACTGGTGATGGTGTGCACACAGTGTTCTTGCTTGTAACACTGGTGATGTTGTGCACACAGTGTTCTTGCTTGTAACACTGGTGATGTTGTGCACAAAGTGTTCTTGCTTGTAACGCTTGTGATGTTGTGCACACAGTGTTCTTGCTTGTAACACTGGTGATGCTTTGCACAGTGTTCTTGCTTGTAACACTGGTGATGTTTTGCACAATGTTCTTGCTTGTAACGCTGGTGATGTTGTGCACACAGTGTTCTTGCTTGTAACACTGATGTTGTGCACACAGTGTTCTTGCTTGTAACACTGGTGATGTTGTGCACAGTGTTCTTGCTTGTAACACTGGTGATGTTGTGTACACAGTGTTCTTGCTTGTAACACAGGTGATGTTGTTCACACAGTGTTTTTGCTTGTAACACAGGAAATGTTGTGCACACAGTGTTCTTCCTTGTAACACTGTTGATGTTGTGCACACAGTGTTCTTGCTTGTAACACTGGCGATGTTGTGCACACAGTGTTCTTGCTTGTAACACTGGTGATGTTGTGCACACAGTGTTCTTGCTTGTAACACTGGTGATGTTGTGCACACGGTGTTCTTGCTTGTAACACTGGTGATGTTGTGCACACGGTGTTCTTGCTTGTAACACTGGTGATGCTGTTCACACAGTGTTCTTGCTTGTAACACTGGTGATGTTGTACACACGGTGTTCTTGCTTGTAACACTGGTGATGTTAAGCACACAGTGTTCTTGCTTGTAGCACTGCTGATGTTGTGCACACAGTGTTTTTCCTTGTAACACTGCCTGATGTTGTGCACACAGTGTTCTTGCTTGTAACACTGGTGATGTTGTGCACACATTGCTCTTTCCTGTAACACTGGTGATGTTGTGCACACCGTGTTCTTGCTTGCAACACTGGTGATGTTGTGCACACAGTGTTCTTGCTTGTAACACTGGTGATGTTGTGCACAGTGTTCTTGCTTGTAACACTGGTGATGTTGTGCACACAGTGTTCTTGCCTGTAACACTGGTGATTTTGTGCACACAGTGTTCTTGCCTGTAACAATGGTGATGTTGTGCACACATTGTTCTTACCTGTAACACTGGTGATGTTGTGCACACAGTGTTCTTGCTTGTAACACTGGTGATGTTGTGCACACAGTGTTCTTGCTTGTAACACTGGTGATGTTGTGCAGTGTTCTTGCTTGTTACACTGGTGATGTTGTGCACACAGTGTTCTTGCTTGTAACACTGGTGATGTTGTGCACACATTGTTCTTGCTTGTAACACTGGTGATGTTGTGGACAGTGTTCTTGCTTGTAACACTGGTGATGTTGTGCACACAGTGTTCTTGCTTGTAACACTGGTGATGTTGTGCACAGTGTTCTTGCTTCTAACACTGGTGATGTTGTGCACACATTGTTCTTGCTTGTAACACTGGTGATGTTGTGGACAGTGTTCTTGCTTGTAACACTGGTGATGTTGTGCACACAGTGTTCTTGCTTGTAACACTGGTGATGTTGTGGACAGTGTTCTTGCTTGTAACACTGCTGATGTTGTGCACAGTGTTCTTCCTAGTAACACTTGTTCTTGCTTCTACACTGGTGATGTTGTGCACACAGTGTTCTTGCTTGTAACACTGGTGATGTTGTGGACAGTGTTCTTGCTTGTAACACTGCTGATGTTGTGCACAGTGTTCTTCCTAGTAACACTGGTGATGTTGTGCACACAGTGTTCTTGCTTGTAACAATGGTGATGTTGTGCAGTGTTCTTGCTTGTAACACTGGTGATGTTGTGCAGTGTTCTTGCTTGTTACACTGGTGATGTTGTGCACACAGTGTTCTTGCTTGTAACAATGGTGATGTTGTGCACACAGTGTTCTTGCATGTAACACTAGTGATGTTCTGCACACAGTGTTCTTGCTTGTAACACTTGTGATGTTGTGCACACAGTGTTCTTGCTTGTAACACTGCTGATGTTGTGCACAGTGTTCTTCCTAGTAACACTGGTGATGTTGTGCACACAGTGTTCTTGCTTGTAACACTGGTGATGTTCTCAGTGTTCTTGCTTGTAACACTGGTGATGTTCTCAGTGTTCTTGCTTGTAACACTGGTTATGTTGTGCACACAGTGTTCTTGCTTATAACACTGTTGTTGTTGTGCACAGTGTTCTTGCTTGTAACGCTGGTGATGTTGTTCACAGTGTTCTTGCTTGTAACGCTGGTGATGTTGTGCACAGTGTTTTTGCTTGTAACACTGGTGATGTTGTGGACAGTGTTCTTGCTTGTAACGCTGGTGATGTTGTGGACAGTGTTCTTGCTTGTAACACTGGTGATGTTGTGGACAGTGTTCTTCCTTGTAACGCTGGTGATGTTGTGGACAGTGTTCTTGCTTGTAACGCTGGTGATGTTGTGCACACAGTGTTCTTGCTTGTAACACTGGTGATGTTGTGTACACAGTGTTCTTGCTTGTAACACTGGTGATGTTGTGCACACAGTGTTCTTGCTTGTAACACTGGTGACGTTGTGCACACAGTGTTCTTGCTTGCAACACTGGTGATGTTGTGCACACAGTGTTCTTGCTTGTAACACTGGTGATGTTTTGTACGGTGTTCTTGCTTGTAACACTGCTGATGTTGTGCACACAGTGTTCTTGCTTGTAACACTGGTGATGTTGTGCACACAGTGTTCTTGCTTGTAACACTGGTGATGTTGTGCACACAGTGTTCTTGCATGTAACACTAGTGATGTTGTGCACACAGTGTTCTTACTTGTAACACTGGTGATGTTGTGCACACAGTGTTCTTGCTTGTAACACTGGTGATGTTGTGCACAGTGTTCTTGCTTGTAACACTGGTGTTGTTGTGCACAGTGTTCTTCCTAGTAACACTGGTGATGTTGTGCACACAGTGTTCTTGCTTGTAACATTGGTGATGTTGTGCACAGTGTTCTTGCTTGTAACACTGGTGATGTTGTGCACACAGTGTTCTTGCTTGTAACATTGGTGATGTTGTGCACCGTGTTCTTCCTAGTAACACTGGTGATGTTGTGCACACAGTGTTCTTGCTTGTAACATTGGTGATGTTGTGCACAGTGTTCTTGCTTGTAACGCTGGTGATGTTGTGCACACAGTGTTCTTGCTTGTAACACTGGTGATGCTGTGCATACAGTGTTCTTGCTTGTAACACTGGTGATGTTGTGCACAGTGTTCTTGCTTGTAACACTGGTGATGTTGTGCACAGTGTTCTTGCTTGTAACGCTGGTGATGTTGTGCACAGTGTTCTTGCTTGTAACACTGGTGATGTTGTGGACAGTGTTCTTGCTTGTAACACTGGTGATGTTGTGGACAGTGTTCTTGCTTGTAACACTGGTGATGTTGTGCACAGTGTTCTTGCTTGTAACGCTGGTGATGTTGTGCACAGTGTTTTTGCTTGTAGCACTGATGATGTTGTGGACAGTGTTCTTGCTTGTAACGCTGGTGATGTTGCGCACAGTGTTCTTGCTTGTAACACTGGTGATGTTGTGCACACAGTGTTCTTGCTTGTAACACTGGTGATGTTGTGTACACAGTGTTCTTGCTTGTAACACTGGTGATGTTGTGCACACAGTGTTCTTGCTTGTAACACTGGTGACGTTGTGCACACAGTGTTCTTGCTTGCAACACTGGTGATGTTGTGCACACAGTGTTCTTGCTTGTAACACTGGTGATGTTTTGTACGGTGTTCTTGCTTGTAACACTGGTGATGTTGTGCACACAGTGTTCTTGCTTGTAACACTGGTGACGTTGTGCACACAGTGTTCTTGCTTGCAACACTGGTGATGTTGTGCACACATTGTTCTTGCTTGTAACACTGGTGATGTTGTGGACAGTGTTCTTGCTTGTAACACTGGTGATGTTGTGCACACAGTGTTCTTGCTTGTAACACTGGTGATGTTGTGCACAGTGTTCTTGCTTCTAACACTGGTGATGTTGTGCACACATTGTTCTTGCTTGTAACACTGGTGATGTTGTGGACAGTGTTCTTGCTTGTAACACTGGTGATGTTGTGCACACAGTGTTCTTGCTTGTAACACTGGTGATGTTGTGGACAGTGTTCTTGCTTGTAACACTGCTGATGTTGTGCACAGTGTTCTTCCTAGTAACACTGGTGATGTTGTGCACACAGTGTTCTTGCTTCTAACACTGGTGATGTTGTGCACACAGTGTTCTTGCTTGTAACACTGGTGATGTTGTGGACAGTGTTCTTGCTTGTAACACTGCTGATGTTGTGCACAGTGTTCTTCCTAGTAACACTGGTGATGTTGTGCACACAGTGTTCTTGCTTGTAACAATGGTGATGTTGTGCAGTGTTCTTGCTTGTAACACTGGTGATGTTGTGCAGTGTTCTTGCTTGTTACACTGGTGATGTTGTGCACACAGTGTTCTTGCTTGTAACAATGGTGATGTTGTGCACACAGTGTTCTTGCATGTAACACTAGTGATGTTCTGCACACAGTGTTCTTGCTTGTAACACTTGTGATGTTGTGCACACAGTGTTCTTGCTTGTAACACTGCTGATGTTGTGCACAGTGTTCTTCCTAGTAACACTGGTGATGTTGTGCACACAGTGTTCTTGCTTGTAACACTGGTGATGTTCTCAGTGTTCTTGCTTGTAACACTGGTGATGTTCTCAGTGTTCTTGCTTGTAACACTGGTTATGTTGTGCACACAGTGTTCTTGCTTATAACACTGTTGTTGTTGTGCACAGTGTTCTTGCTTGTAACGCTGGTGATGTTGTTCACAGTGTTCTTGCTTGTAACGCTGGTGATGTTGTGCACAGTGTTTTTGCTTGTAACACTGGTGATGTTGTGGACAGTGTTCTTGCTTGTAACGCTGGTGATGTTGTGGACAGTGTTCTTGCTTGTAACACTGGTGATGTTGTGGACAGTGTTCTTCCTTGTAACGCTGGTGATGTTGTGGACAGTGTTCTTGCTTGTAACGCTGGTGATGTTGTGCACACAGTGTTCTTGCTTGTAACACTGGTGATGTTGTGTACACAGTGTTCTTGCTTGTAACACTGGTGATGTTGTGCACACAGTGTTCTTGCTTGTAACACTGGTGACGTTGTGCACACAGTGTTCTTGCTTGCAACACTGGTGATGTTGTGCACACAGTGTTCTTGCTTGTAACACTGGTGATGTTTTGTACCGTGTTCTTGCTTGTAACACTGCTGATGTTGTGCACACAGTGTTCTTGCTTGTAACACTGGTGATGTTGTGCACACAGTGTTCTTGCTTGTAACACTGGTGATGTTGTGCACACAGGGTTCTTGGATGTAACACTAGTGATGTTGTGCACACAGTGTTCTTACTTGTAACACTGGTGATGTTGTGCACACAGTGTTCTTGCTTGTAACACTGCTGATGTTGTGCACACAGTGTTCTTGCTTGTAACACTGGTGTTGTTGTGCACAGTGTTCTTCCTAGTAACACTGGTGATGTTGTGCACACAGTGTTCTTGCTTGTAACATTGGTGATGTTGTGCACAGTGTTCTTGCTTGTAACACTGGTGATGTTGTGCACACAGTGTTCTTGCTTGTAACATTGGTGATGTTGTGCACCGTGTTCTTCCTAGTAACACTGGTGATGTTGTGCACACAGTGTTCTTGCTTGTAACATTGGTGATGTTGTGCACAGTGTTCTTGCTTGTAACGCTGGTGATGTTGTGCACACAGTGTTCTTGCTTGTAACACTGGTGATGCTGTGCATACAGTGTTCTTGCTTGTAACACTGGTGATGTTGTGCACAGTGTTCTTGCTTGTAACACTGGTGATGTTGTGCACAGTGTTCTTGCTTGTAACGCTGGTGATGTTGTGCACAGTGTTCTTGCTTGTAACACTGGTGATGTTGTGGACAGTGTTCTTGCTTGTAACACTGGTGATGTTGTGGACAGTGTTCTTGCTTGTAACACTGGTGATGTTGTGCACAGTGTTCTTGCTTGTAACGCTGGTGATGTTGTGCACAGTGTTTTTGCTTGTAGCACTGATGATGTTGTGGACAGTGTTCTTGCTTGTAACGCTGGTGATGTTGCGCACAGTGTTCTTGCTTGTAACACTGGTGATGTTGTGGACAGTGTTCTTGCTTGTAACACTGGTGATGTTGTGGACAGTGTTCTTGCTTGTAACACTGGTGATGTTGTGCACAGTGTTCTTGCTTGTAACGCTGGTGATGTTGTGCACAGTGTTTTTGCTTGTAGCACTGATGATGTTGTGGACAGTGTTCTTGCTTGTAACGCTGGTGATGTTGCGCACAGTGTTCTTGCTTGTAACACTGGTGATGTTGTGCACACAGTGTTCTTGCTTGTAACACTGGTGATGTTGTGCACACAGTGTTCTTGCTTGTAACACTGGTGACGTTGTGCACACAGTGTTCTTGCTTGCAACACTGGTGATGTTGTGCACACAGTGTTCTTGCTTGTAACACTGGTGATGTTTTGTACGGTGTTCTTGCTTGTAACACTGGTGATGTTGTGCACACAGTGTTCTTGCTTGTAACACTGGTGACGTTGTGCACACAGTGTTCTTGCTTGCAACACTGGTGATGTTGTGCACACAGTGTTCTTGCTTGTAACACTGGTGATGTTTTGTACGGTGTTCTTGCTTGTAACACTGCTGATGTTGTGCACACAGTGTTCTTGCTTGTAACACTGGTGATGTTGTGCACACAGTGTTCTTGCTTGTAACACTGGTGATGTTTTGTACGGTGTTCTTGCTTGTAACACTGCTGATGTTGTGCACACAGTGTTCTTGCTTGTAACGCTGGTGATGTTGTGCACACAGTGTTCTTGCTTGTAACACTGGTGATGTTGTGTACACAGTGTTCTTGCTTGTAACACTGGTGATGTTGTGCACACAGTGTTCTTGCTTGTAACACTGGTGACGTTGTGCACACAGTGTTCTTGCTTGCAACACTGGTGATGTTGTGCACACAGTGTTCTTGCTTGTAACACTGGTGATGTTGTGCACACAGTGTTCTTGCTTGTAACACTGGTGATGTTGTGCACACAGTGTTCTTGCTTGTAACACTGCTGATGTTGTGCACACAGTGTTCTTGCATGTAACACTAGTGATGTTGTGCACACAGTGTTCTTACTTGTAACACTGGTGATGTTGTGCACACAGTGTTCTTGCTTGTAACACTGGTGATGTTGTGCACACAGTGTTCTTGCTTGTAACACTGGTGATGTTGTGCACACAGTGTTCTTGCTTGTAACACTGGTGATGTTGTGCACACAGTGTTCTTGCTTGTAACACTGCTGATGTTGTGCACACAGTGTTCTTGCTTGTAACACTGGTGATGTTGTGCACACAGTGTTCTTGCTTGTAACACTGGTGATGTTGTGCACACAGTGTTCTTGCTTGTAACACTGGTGATGTTGTGCACAGAGTGTTCTTGCATGTAACACTAGTGATGTTGTGCACACAGTGTTCTTACTTGTAACACTGGTGATGTTGTGCACACAGTGTTCTTGCTTGTAACACTGGTGATGTTGTGCACACAGTGTTCTTGCATGTAACACTAGTGATGTTGTGCACACAGTGTTCTTGCTTGTAACACTGGTGATGTTTTGTACGGTGTTCTTGCTTGTAACACTGCTGATGTTGTGCACACAGTGTTCTTGCTTGTAACACTGGTGATGTTATGCACACAGTGTTCTTGCTTGTAACACTGGTGATGTTGTGCACACAGTGTTCTTGCATGTAACACTAGTGATGTTGTGCACACAGTGTTCTTACTTGTAACACTGGTGATGTTGTGCACACAGTGTTCTTGCTTGTAACACTGGTGATGTTGTGCACAGTGTTCTTGCTTGTAACACTGGTGTTGTTGTGCACAGTGTTCTTCCTAGTAACACTGGTGATGTTGTGCACACAGTGTTCTTGCTTGTAACATTGGTGATGTTGTGCACAGTGTTCTTGCTTGTAACACTGGTGATGTTGTGCACACAGTGTTCTTGCTTGTAACACTGGTGATGTTGTGCACCGTGTTCTTCCTAGTAACACTGGTGATGTTGTGCACACAGTGTTCTTGCTTGTAACATTGGTGATGTTGTGCACACAGTGTTCTTGCTTGTAACATTGGTGATGTTGTGCACACAGTGTTCTTGCTTGTAACACTGGTGATGTTGTGCACACAGTGTTCTTGCTTGTAACATTGGTGATGTTGTGCACCGTGTTCTTCCTAGTAACACTGGTGATGTTGTGCACACAGTGTTCTTGCTTGTAACATTGGTGATGTTGTGCACAGTGTTCTTGCTTGTAACGCTGGTGATGTTGTGCACACAGTGTTCTTGCTTGTAACACTGGTGATGCTGTGCATACAGTGTTCTTGCTTGTAACACTGGTGATGTTGTGCACAGTGTTCTTGCTTGTAACACTGGTGATGTTGTGCACAGTGTTCTTGCTTGTAACGCTGGTGATGTTGTGCACAGTGTTCTTGCTTGTAACACTGGTGATGTTGTGGACAGTGTTCTTGCTTGTAACACTGGTGATGTTGTGCACAGTGTTCTTGCTTGTAACGCTGGTGATGTTGTTCACAGTGTTCTTGCTTGTAACGCTGGTGATGTTGTGCACAGTGTTTTTGCTTGTAGCACTGATGATGTTGTGGACAGTGTTCTTGCTTGTAACACTGGTGATGTTGTGCACAGTGTTCTTGCTTGTAACACTGGTGATGTTGTGCACACAGTGTTCTTGCTTGTAACACTGGTGATGTTGTGCACACAGTGTTCTTGCTTGTAACACTGGTGATGTTGTGCACACAGTGTTCTTGCTTGTAACACTGGTGATGCTGTGCATACAGTGTTCTTGCTTGTAACACTGGTGATGTTGTGCACAGTGTTCTTGCTTGTAACACTGGTGATGTTGTGCACACAGTGTTCTTGCTTGTAACACTGGTGATGTTGTGCACACAGTGTTCTTGCTTGTAACACTGGTGATGTTGTGCACACAGTGTTCTTGCTTGTAACACTGGTGATGCTGTGCATACAGTGTTCTTGCTTGTAACACTGGTGATGTTGTGCACACAGTGTTGTTGCTTGTAACGCTTACGATGTTGTGCACACAGTGTTCTTGCTTGTAACACTTACGATGTTGTGCACACAGTGTTCTTGCTTGTAACACTTGTGATGTTGTGCACACAGTGTTCTTGCTTGTAGCACTTGTGATGTTGTGCACACAGTGTTCTTGCTTGTAACACTGGTGATGCTATGCACAGTGTTCTTGCTTGTAACACTGGTGATGTTGTTCACACAGTGTTCTTGCTTGCAACACTGGTGATATTGTGCACAGAGTGTTCTTGCTTGTAACACTTACGAATTTGTGCACACAGTGTTCATGCTTGTAACACTGGTGATGTTGTGCACACAGTGTTCTTGCTTGTAACACTTGTGATGTTGTGCACACAGTGTTCTTGCTTGTAACACTGGTGACGTTGTGCACACAGTGTTCTTGCTTATAACACTGGTGATGTTGTGCACACAGTGTTCTTGCTTGTAACACTGCTGATGTTGTGCACACAGTGTTCTTGCTTGTAACACTGGTGATGTTGTGCACCGTGTTCTTCCTAGTAACACTGGTGATGTTGTGCACACAGTGTTCTTGCTTGTAACACTGGTGATGTTGTGCACAGTGTTCTTGCTTGTAACGCTGGTGATGTTGTGATCTGGTCACTTTAAAGCTTACCCCAGGTGAATTGGTCACCTTAAAGCTTAACCCAGGTGATCTGGTCACCTTAAAGCTTAACCCAGGTGAACTGGTCTCCTTAAAGCTTATCCCAGGTGACCTGGTCACCTTATAGCTTATCCCTGGTGATCTGGTGACCTTAAAGCTTACCCCTGGTGATCTGGTTATATTAAAGCTTACCCCAGGTGAACTGGTCACCTTAAAACTTACCTCAGGTGATTTGGTCATATTAAAGCTTATCGTAGGTGATCTGTTCACCTTAAAGCTTACCCCACGTGATATGGTGACCTTAAAGCTTACCTCAGGTGATCTGGTCACCTTAAAGCTTACCGCACGTGATTTGGTTACCTTAAAGCTTACCCCAGAAGATTTTTTCACCTTAAGGCTTCCCCAATGTGATCTGGTCACCTTACATCCTACCCCTGGTTACCTTGTTACTCTATAACCTACCCCAGCTGTCCTGGTCACCTTAAAGCCCACCCTAGGTGACCTGGTCACCTTAAAACGTACTCCAGGTGACCTAGTCACCTTCTAGCTTACCTCAACGAGCCTCTGACCTTACAGCCAAGTTACCTGATGATCTAAATACCTGCAGGTCGGCCGGCACCAGAGGTCACCTGGTGGAGAGGGTCACGACTCCTGGCCAACCGCAGCATCACCCTGGGTCACCAGGAGGAGCCGCCAACGCCACACGCCATGAATCACGCCCTAGTAGGCGTCGGAGTCGGCGTGCGGCAGGTAAGGACGGAGGTGAACATCCCCGCCCTTACTAGGGACTACATCCACGCCAACCTTACCTGCCGCGCTACCAACAACAACATAACAGAACCTCTCTCTACTACCATGGCTCTACTGCTCTACCGTGAGTATAATGTGTGTGTGTGTGTGTGTGTGTGTGTGTGTGTGTGTGTGTGTGTACAGAGAAACTTTGCTCTGCTCGAGTGAGCTCTTCTTGCCACCTCACCAAGTGTGTCCACCATTGCTCTGTTACTCTCTTCATATTCGTCTCTTGGCCTCCTGCAGTTCTGTGGTGGATTATACATCACTGCAATGACCACCTTGTGCTCCTCAGACCGAAGTGTACCTACTATGTAGTCCCTCTCTCCAGTCCCGTCTATGCCTCCCATTTTCTCAAATTTCCATAGGTTTTTTACGAGCAGTGCAACCCCTCCTCCCCCTTTGCCCCTTCTATCTTTCCTCATGATTTGATATCCTGGTGGGAAGATTGCATCTGTTATTGTCTCAGTGAGTTTTGTTTCTGTAACTGCTATGATATCTGGGGACTTCTCATTGATTCTTTCTTGCCACTCCTCATATTTATTCGTTAATCCATCCGCATTTGTGTACCAAACCTTCAACTTCTGTTCTAATACTGAAACTGTGGTCCTGTGTGAATATTATTGTTGGGAGAGCGGGAGCCATGGTGGGGGCCTGTGGGGTTTGCAGTTGGGGTGGAGGAAGAGTTCCCATAGGGGGTTGCTGTAGGGGTAGGGTTCGTGGTGCGGGGGGTGAGGTCAGAGGGATCCGTGTGTGATTGTTGGTTTAGATTGGTCAGTTGCCTTGGGGGTGTCGTGGTTGGAGTCCTTCTGCTGGTGTTTCTGTGGGGTGTGCTTGCCCTTCCACCTGTGCCTGTTTTATTCTGCTCTTCATTGTCATTTCCTCCCATTCCTCCTTTCGTTTTTACACTCTCTCTTTCAGTATCATCCTTTCCTCCTGTGTTCTGTCTCGATCAAGGTACACACTCATGAACTCCTGTTTGTCTCTCAGCCGTGCTTTCTCCTGCAGGATCATGGTTCGAGTTGATTCTGCTTGAAAATTACTTTGAGAGGCCGTTTCCTTTTCTTTGTGAACCACCCGATTCTCCGAAAATTTGCCACCTGGGTCATGTCTCCCTCGCCTATCACCTTCATGATACCTTCAATCGCTTTTTTTTCCTCCTGTTTTCCTTCATCATAGGTTTCCCCTTCCGCTTCCTGGAGCCCATAGACAAAAACTGATCTCTCCCTTTCTTCCTCCCACTGTGACTCCCATTGCATCCTCTGAGGTGTTTTAGTTCCTTCCCGTGGAGTGTTCCTTCCTTCAATCCCTTCCCTAGCTGTGGCCCCTATGCTCATTGGTTTGTCTTTCCTGCTCACCTGTTCCTGGCACCCACAAGTGTCTGGTAGAGTCCCTGCATATGTCTTAGTTCCTTCAATGTCTTCCGACTTCTTATACTGTCCTAGTGTGCTCCCTGTCTTTGTTTTGGCCCTGGGTTTGACAGGACCTTTGCAAACATTTTAGCTTCCTTGCTCCCTCCAGACCCTCTGTGTCTGATGTAGATATTCTTGATGCTACTTCTGTACTATCTTTATCTCTAGGCTGTTTCAGATTTCTCAGCTTCTCTTCTAAGCTCTGTATCTTGGCTTCTGCTACTGTGGCATGTTGCTCCCACCTTCTGCTCTCTGCAGCTAATTCCTCTCAGTATTTTGTATGTCGTTATCATGTCCCCCCTATCTTTCCTGTCCTCCAGTGTCGCCAGGTTGATTTCCCTTAACCTCTCCTCGTAGGACATACCTCTTAGCTCTGGGACTAGTCTTGTTGCAAACCTTTGCACTTTCTCTAGTTTCTTTACGTGCTTGGCTAGGTGTAGGTTCC
>NW_027195074.1:315000-367500 GCF_038502225.1 Cherax quadricarinatus
CTGACGCTACCAGTGATCAACCAGACCGTGGTGCTGGTAGTTAGCAGGTCCCTGACGCTACCAGTGATCAACCAGACCGTGGTGCTGGTAGTCAGCAGGTCCCTGACGCTACCAGTGATCAACCAGACCGTGGTGCTGGTAGTTAGCAGGTCCCTGACGCTACCAGTGATCAACCAGACCGTGGTGCTGGTAGTTAGCAGGTCCCTGACGCTACCAGTGATCAACCAGACCGTGGTGCTGGTAGTTAGCAGGTCCCTGACGCTACCAGTGATCAACCAGACCGTGGTGCTGGTAGTCAGCAGGTCCCTGACGCTACCAGTGATCAACCAGACCGTGGTGCTGGTAGTTAGCAGGTCCCTGACGCTACCAGTGATCAACCAGACCGTGGTGCTGGTAGTTAGCAGGTCCCTGACGCTACCAGTGATCAACCAGACCGTGGTGCTGGTAGTTAGCAGGTCCCTGACGCTACCAGTGATCAACCAGACCGTGGTGCTGGTAGTCAGCAGGTCCCTGACGCTACCAGTGATCAACCAGACCGTGGTGCTGGTAGTTAGCAGGTCCCTGACGCTACCAGTGATCAACCAGACCGTGGTGCTGGTAGTTAGCAGGTCCCTGACGCTACCAGTGATCAACCAGACCGTGGTGCTGGTAGTTAGCAGGTCCCTGACGCTACCAGTGATCAACCAGACCGTGGTGCTGGTAGTTAGCAGGTCCCTGACGCTACCAGTGATCAACCAGACCGTGGTGCTGGTAGTTAGCAGGTCCCTGACGCTACCAGTGATCAACCAGACCGTGGTGCTGGTAGTTAGCAGGTCCCTGACGCTACCAGTGATCAACCAGACCGTGGTGCTGGTAGTCAGCAGGTCCCTGACGCTACCAGTGATCAACCAGACCGTGGTGCTGGTAGTTAGCAGGTCCCTGACGCTACCAGTGATCAACCAGACCGTGGTGCTGGTAGTTAGCAGGTCCCTGACGCTACCAGTGATCAACCAGACCGTGGTGCTGGTAGTTAGCAGGTCCCTGACGCTACCAGTGATCAACCAGACCGTGGTGCTGGTAGTTAGCAGGTCCCTGACGCTACCAGTGATCAACCAGACCGTGGTGCTGGTAGTTAGCAGGTCCCTGACGCTACCAGTGATCAACCAGACCGTGGTGCTGGTAGTTAGCAGGTCCCTGACGCTACCAGTGATCAACCAGACCGTGGTGCTGGTAGTTAGCAGGTCCCTGACGCTACCAGTGATACCAGACCGTGGTGCTGGTATCAGCAGGTCCCTGACGCTACCGTCAACCAGACCGTGGTGCTGGTAGTTAGCAGGTCCCTGACGCTACCAGTGATCAACCAGACCGTGGTGCTGGTAGTTAGCAGGTCCCTGACGCTACCAGTGATCAACCAGACCGTGGTGCTGGTAGTTAGCAGGTCCCTGACGCTACCAGTGATCAACCAGACCGTGGTGCTGGTAGTTAGCAGGTCCCTGACGCTACCAGTGATCAACCAGACCGTGGTGCTGGTAGTTAGCAGGTCCCTGACGCTACCAGTGATCAACCAGACCGTGGTGCCGTTAGCAGGTGCTGGTAGTTAGCAGGTCCCTGACGCTACCAGTGATCAACCAGACCGTGGTGCTGGTAGTCCCTGACGCTACCAGTGATCAACCAGACCCTGGTAGTTAGCAGGTCCCTGACGCTACCAGTGATCAACGCTACCAGTGATCAACCAGACCGTGGTGCTGGTAGTTAGCAGGTCCCTGACGCTACCAGTGATCAACCAGACCGTGGTGCTGGTAGTTAGCAGGTCCCTGACGCTACCAGTGATCAACCAGACCGTGGTGCTGGTAGTTAGCAGGTCCCTGACGCTACCAGTGATCAACCAGACCGTGGTGCTGGTAGTTAGCAGGTCCCTGACGCTACCAGTGATCAACCAGACCGTGGTGCTGGTAGTTAGCAGGTCCCTGACGCTACCAGTGATCAACCAGACCGTGGTGCTGGTAGTTAGCAGGTCCCTGACGCTACCAGTGATCAACCAGACCGTGGTGCTGGTAGTTAGCAGGTCCCTGACGCTACCAGTGATCAACCAGACCGTGGTGCTGGTAGTTAGCAGGTCCCTGACGCTACCAGTGATCAACCAGACCGTGGTGCTGGTAGTTAGCAGGTCCCTGACGCTACCAGTGATCAACCAGACCGTGGTGCTGGTAGTTAGCAGGTCCCTGACGCTACCAGTGATCAACCAGACCGTGGTGCTGGTAGTTAGCAGGTCCCTGACGCTACCAGTGATCAACCAGACCGTGGTGCTGGTAGTTAGCAGGTCCCTGACGCTACCAGTGATCAACCAGACCGTGGTGCTGGTAGTTAGCAGGTCCCTGACGCTACCAGTGATCAACCAGACCGTGGTGCTGGTAGTTAGCAGGTCCCTGACGCTACCAGTGATCAACCAGACCGTGGTGCTGGTAGTTAGCAGGTCCCTGACGCTACCAGTGATCAACCAGACCGTGGTGCTGGTAGTTAGCAGGTCCCTGACGCTACCAGTGATCAACCAGACCGTGGTGCTGGTAGTTAGCAGGTCCCTGACGCTACCAGTGATCAACCAGACCGTGGTGCTGGTAGTTAGCAGGTCCCTGACGCTACCAGTGATCAACCAGACCGTGGTGCTGGTAGTGACGCTACCAGTGCAGACCGTCCAGGTCCCTGACGCTACCAGTGATCAACCAGACCGTGGTGCTGGTAGTTAGCAGGTCCCTGACGCTACCAGTGATCAACCAGACCGTGGTGCTGGTAGTTAGCAGGTCCCTGACGCTACCAGTGATCAACCAGACCGTGGTGCTGGTAGTTAGCAGGTCCCTGACGCTACCAGTGATCAACCAGACCGTGGTGCTGGTAGTTAGCAGGTCCCTGACGCTACCAGTGATCAACCAGACCGTGGTGCTGGTAGTTAGGAGGTCCCTGACGCTACCAGTGATCAACCAGACCGTGGTGCTGGTAGTTACCAGGTCCCTGACGCTACCAGTGATCAACCAGACCGTGGTGCTGGTAGTTAGCAGGTCCCTGACGCAACCAGTGATCAACCAGACCGTGGTGCTGGTAGCTACCAGTGATAGCAGCAGCTCCCTGACGCTACCAGTGATCAACCAGACCGTGGTGCTGGTAGTTAGCAGGTCCCTGACGCTACCAGTGATCAACCAGACCGTGGTGCTGGTAGTTAGCAGGTCCCTGACGCTACCAGTGATCAACCAGACCGTGGTGCTGGTAGTTAGCAGGTCCCTGACGCTACCAGTGATCA
Source organism: Cherax quadricarinatus (assembly GCF_038502225.1). Taxonomy (NCBI): domain Eukaryota; kingdom Metazoa; phylum Arthropoda; class Malacostraca; order Decapoda; family Parastacidae; genus Cherax; species Cherax quadricarinatus. Next base: position 318,272 of record NW_027195074.1, read on the forward strand.
ACCAGACCGTGGTGCTGGTAGTTAGCAGGTCCCTGACGCTACCAGTGATCAACCAGACCGTGGTGCTGGTAGTTAGCAGGTCCCTGACGCTACCAGTGATCAACCAGACCGTGGTGCTGGTAGTTAGCAGGTCCCTGACGCTACCAGTGATCAACCAGACCGTGGTGCTGGTAGTTAGCAGGTCCCTGACGCTACCAGTGATCAACCAGACCGTGGTGCTGGTAGTTAGCAGGTCCCTGACGCTACCAGTGATCAACCAGACCGTGGTGCTGGTAGTTAGCAGGTCCCTGACGCTACCAGTGATCAACCAGACCGTGGTGCTGGTAGTTAGCAGGTCCCTGACGCTACCAGTGATCAACCAGACCGTGGTGCTGGTAGTTAGCAGGTCCCTGACGCTACCAGTGATCAACCAGACCGTGGTGCTGGTAGTTAGCAGGTCCCTGACGCTACCAGTGATCAACCAGACCGTGGTGCTGGTAGTTAGCAGGTCCCTGACGCTACCAGTGATCAACCAGACCGTGGTGCTGGTAGTTAGCAGGTCCCTGACGCTACCAGTGATCAACCAGACCGTGGTGCTGGTAGTTAGCAGGTCCCTGACGCTACCAGTGATCAACCAGACCGTGGTGCTGGTAGTTAGCAGGTCCCTGACGCTACCAGTGATCAACCAGACCGTGGTGCTGGTAGTTAGCAGGTCCCTGACGCTACCAGTGATCAACCAGACCGTGGTGCTGGTAGTTAGCAGGTCCCTGACGCTACCAGTGATCAACCAGACCGTGGTGCTGGTAGTTAGCAGGTCCCTGACGCTACCAGTGATCAACCAGACCGTGGTGCTGGTAGTTAGCAGGTCCCTGACGCTACCAGTGATCAACCAGACCGTGGTGCTGGTAGTTAGCAGGTCCCTGACGCTACCAGTGATCAACCAGACCGTGGTGCTGGTAGTTAGCAGGTCCCTGACGCTACCAGTGATCAACCAGACCGTGGTGCTGGTAGTTAGCAGGTCCCTGACGCTACCAGTGATCAACCAGACCGTGGTGCTGGTAGTTAGCAGGTCCCTGACGCTACCAGTGATCAACCAGACCGTGGTGCTGGTAGTTAGCAGGTCCCTGACGCTACCAGTGATCAACCAGACCGTGGTGCTGGTAGTTAGCAGGTCCCTGACGCTACCAGTGATCAACCAGACCGTGGTGCTGGTAGTTAGCAGGTCCCTGACGCTACCAGTGATCAACCAGACCGTGGTGCTACCAGTGATCAACCAGACCGTGGTGCTGGTAGTCAGCAGGTCCCTGACGCTACCAGTGATCAACCAGACCGTGGTGCTGGTAGTTAGCAGGTCCCTGACGCTACCAGTGATCAACCAGACCGTGGTGCTGGTAGTTAGCAGGTCCCTGACGCTACCAGTGATCAACCAGACCGTGGTGCTGGTAGTTAGCAGGTCCCTGACGCTACCAGTGATCAACCAGACCGTGGTGCTGGTAGTTAGCAGGTCCCTGACGCTACCAGTGATCAACCAGACCGTGGTGCTGTAGTAGTCAGCACGTCCCTGACGCTACCAGTGATCAACCAGACCGTGGTGCTGGTAGTTAGCAGGTCCCTGACGCTACCAGTGATCAACCAGACCGTGGTGCTGGTAGTTAGCAGGTCCCTGACGCTACCAGTGATCAACCAGACCGTGGTGCTGGTAGTTAGCAGGTCCCTGACGCTACCAGTGATCAACCAGACCGTGGTGCTGGTAGTTAGCAGGTCCCTGACGCTACCAGTGATCAACCAGACCGTGGTGCTGGTAGTTAGCAGGTCCCTGACGCTACCAGTGATCAACCAGACCGTGGTGCTGGTAGTTAGCAGGTCCCTGACGCTACCAGTGATCAACCAGACCGTGGTGCTGGTAGTTAGCAGGTCCCTGACGCTACCAGTGATCAACCAGACCGTGGTGCTGGTAGTTAGCAGGTCCCTGACGCTACCAGTGATCAACCAGACCGTGGTGCTGGTAGTTAGCAGGTCCCTGACGCTACCAGTGATCAACCAGACCGTGGTGCTGGTAGTTAGCAGGTCCCTGACGCTACCAGTGATCAACCAGACGTGGTGCTGGTAGTTAGCAGGTCCCTGACGCTACCAGTGATCAACCAGACCGTGGTGCTGGTAGTTAGCAGGTCCCTGACGCTACCAGTGATCAACCAGACCGTGGTGCTGGTAGTTAGCAGGTCCCTGACGCTACCAGTGATCAACCAGACCGTGGTGCTGGTAGTTAGCAGGTCCCTGACGCTACCAGTGATCAACCAGACCGTGGTGCTGGTAGTTAGCAGGTCCCTGACGCTACCAGTGATCAACCAGACCGTGGTGCTGGTAGTTAGCAGGTCCCTGACGCTACCAGTGATCAACCAGACCGTGGTGCTGGTAGTTAGCAGGTCCCTGACGCTACCAGTGATCAACCAGACCGTGGTGCTGGTAGTTAGCAGGTCCCTGACGCTACCAGTGATCAACCAGACCGTGGTGCTGGTAGTTAGCAGGTCCCTGACGCTACCAGTGATCAACCAGACCGTGGTGCTGGTAGTTAGCAGGTCCCTGACGCTACCAGTGATCAACCAGACCGTGGTGCTGGTAGTTAGCAGGTCCCTGACGCTACCAGTGATCAACCAGACCGTGGTGCTGGTAGTTAGCAGGTCCCTGACGCTACCAGTGATCAACCAGACCGTGGTGCTGGTAGTTAGCAGGTCCCTGACGCTACCAGTGATCAACCAGACCGTGGTGCTGGTAGTTAGCAGGTCCCTGACGCTACCAGTGATCAACCAGACCGTGGTGCTGGTAGTTAGCAGGTCCCTGACGCTACCAGTGATCAACCAGACCGTGGTGCTGGTAGTTAGCAGGTCCCTGACGCTACCAGTGATCAACCAGACCGTGGTGCTGGTAGTTAGCAGGTCCCTGACGCTACCAGTGATCAACCAGACCGTGGTGCTGGTAGTTAGCAGGTCCCTGACGCTACCAGTGATCAACCAGACCGTGGTGCTGGTAGTTAGCAGGTCCCTGACGCTACCAGTTATCAACCAGACCTGTGGTGCTGGTAGCAGGTCCCTGACGCTACCAGTGATCAACCAGACCTACACTAGGAAGGTTGACAAGTTCGCAGCTCAGTGGTAGTGCTGCACCTGCGTCCTCCCAGAACCTTCTAAATCCACTTCATTCTTCCAGTAATGCACACTTACATACACACTTACATACACACTTACATACACACTTACACGCTTACATATATTCGTACAAACATGCATACATACACAAACGTACATCAACACATATATCTGCATGTATATATACACACATACATACCTACGTATATACATTCATACATACATAAATACACACAACCACATACATACGTACATACATATATACATACATTCTTACCTGTGTACAAACATACAAACGAGCAAGCATATACAAACACATATATACATAAATTTATACATACAAACATACATACATACATACATACATACATACAGACATACAGATGTACATACATGCATACATACATACATACACAAACAAAAACATACGTACGCAAGCACATACACACATACATATTTAATTTATGTACACCTCTCCACATTCAAATATGATAATTCAACTTAAATTAGATCTGAAAATCTCGAATCATTTACATAATGAGGAAAAAAGTGAAAGTAATGCATTATGTGATCACAGGAGTGAGAGTAACACGTCATGTGATCACGAGAGTGAGAGTAACACGTCATGTGATCACGAGAGTGAGAGTAACACGTCATGTGATCACAAGAGTGAGAGTAACACGTCATGTGATCACGAGAGTGAGAGTAACACATCATGTGATCACAAGAGTGAGAGTAACACGTCATGTGATCACAGGAGTGAGAGTAACACATCATGTGATCACAAGAGTGAGAGTAACACGTCATGTGATCACAAGAGTGAGAGTAACACGTCATGTGATCACAAGAGTGAGAGTAACACGTCATGTGATCACGAGAGTGAGAGTAACACGTCATGTGATCACAAGAGTGAGAGTAACACGTCATGTGATCACGAGAGTGAGAGTAACACGTCATGTGATCACGAGAGTGAGAGTAACACGTCATGTGATCACAAGAGTGAGAGTAACACGTCATGTGATCACGAGAGTGAGAGTAACACGTCATGTGATCACAAGAGTGAGAGTAACACGTCATGTGATCACAGGAGTGAGAGTAACACATCATGTGATCACAAGAGTGAGAGTAACACATCATGTGATCACAAGAGTGAGAGTAACACATCATGTGATCACAAGAGTGAGAGTAACACATCATGTGATCACAAGAGTGAGAGTAACACGTCTTGTGATCACAGGAGTGAGAGTAACACGTCATGTGATCACAGGAGTGAGAGTAACACATCATGTGATCACAAGAGTGAGAGTAACACGTCATGTGATCACAAGAGTGAGAGTAACACATCATGTGATCACAAGAGTGAGAGTAACACGTCATGTGATCACAGGAGTGAGAGTAACACATCATGTGATCACAAGAGTGAGAGTAACACGTCATGTGATCACAGGAGTGAGAGTAACACGTCATGTGATCACAAGAGTGAGAGTAACACGTCATGTGATCACAAGAGTGAGAGTAACACGTCATGTGATCACAGGAGTGAGAGTAACACGTCATGTGATCACAAGAGTGAGAGTAACACGTCATGTGATCACAAGAGTGAGAGTAACACATCATGTGATCACAAGAGTGAGAGTAACACGTCATGTGATCACAAGAGTGAGAGTAACACATCATGTGATCACAAGAGTGAGAGTAACACGTCATGTGATCACAAGAGTGAGAGTAACACGTCATGTGATCACAAGAGTGAGAGTAACACGTCATGTGATCACGAGAGTGAGAGTAACACGTCATGTGATCACAGGAGTGAGAGTAACACATCATGTGATCACGAGAGTGAGAGTAACACATCATGTGATCACAAGAGTGAGAGTAACACATCATGTGATCACAAGAGTGAGAGTAACACGTCATGTGATCACGAGAGTGAGAGTAACACGTCATGTGATCACGAGAGTGAGAGTAACACATCATGTGATCACAAGAGAGAGAGTAACACGTCATGTGATTACAAGAGTGAGAGTAACACATCATGTGATCACAAGAGTGAGAGTAACACGTCATGTGATCACGAGAGTGAGAGTAACACGTCATGTGATCACGAGAGTGAGAGTAACACATCATGTGATCACAAGAGTGAGAGTAACACGTCATGTGATCACAAGAGTGAGAGTAACACATCATGTCATCACAAGAGTGAGAGTAACACATGTGATCACAAGAGTGAAAGTAACACATCATGTGATCACAAGAGAGAGAGTAACACGTCATGTCATCACAAGAGTGAGAGTAACACATGTGATCACAAGAGTGAGAGTAACACATCATGTGATCACAAGAGAGAGAGTAACACGTCATGTGATCACAAGAGAGAGAGTAACACGTCATGTCATCACAAGAGTGAGAGTAACACATGTGATCACAAGAGTGAGAGTAACACATGTGATCACAAGAGTGAGAGTAACACATGTGATCACAAGAGTGAGAGTAACACGTCATGTGATCACAAGAGAGAGAGTAACACGTCATGTCATCACAAGAGTGAGAGTAACACATGTGATCACAAGAGTGAGAGTAACACATGTGATCACGAGAGTGAGAGTAACACGTCATGTGATTACAAGAGTGAGAGTAACACATCATGTGATCACAAGAGTGAGAGTAACACGTCATGTGATCACAAGAGTGAGAGTAACACATCATGTCATCACAAGAGTGAGAGTAACACATGTGATCACAAGAGTGAAAGTAACACATCATGTGATCACAAGAGAGAGAGTAACACGTCATGTGATCACAAGAGTGAGAGTAACACATCATGTGATCACAAGAGTGAGAGTAACACATCATGTGATCACAAGAGAGAGAGTAACACGTCATGTGATCACAAGAGAGAGAGTAACACGTCATGTGATCACAAGAGAGAGAGTAACACATCATGTGATCACAAGAGAGAGAGTAACACGTCATGTGATCACAAGAGAGAGAGTAACACGTCATGTGATCACAAGAGAGAGAGTAACACGTCATGTGATCACAAGAGAGAGAGTAACACGTCATGTGATCACAAGAGTGAGAGTAACACGTCATGTGATCACAAGAGTGAGAGTAACACATCATGTCATCACAAGAGTGAGAGTAACACATGTGATCACAAGAGTGAAAGTAACACATCATGTGATCACAAGAGAGAGAGTAACACGTCATGTGATCACAAGAGTGAGAGTAACACGTCATGTCATCACAAGAGTGAGAGTAACACGTCATGTGATCACAAGAGTGAGAGTAACACATCATGTGATCACAAGAGAGAGAGTAACACGTCATGTGATCACAAGAGAGAGAGTAACACGTCATGTGATCACAAGAGAGAGAGTAACACGTCATGTCATCACAAGAGAGAGAGTAACACGTCATGTCATCACAAGAGTGAGAGTAACACATCATGTGATCACAAGAGTGAGAGTAACACATCATGTGATCACAAGAGTGAGAGTAACACATCATGTGATCACAAGAGAGAGAGTAACACGTCATGTCATCACAAGAGTGAGAGTAACACATCATGTGATCACAAGAGTGAGAGTAACACATCATGTGATCACAAGAGTGAGAGTAACACGTCATGTGATCACAAGAGAGAGAGTAACACGTCATGTGATCACAAGAGAGAGAGTAACACGTCATGTGATCACAAGAGAGAGAGTAACACGTCATGTCATCACAAGAGTGAGAGTAACACATGTGATCACAAGAGTGAGAGTAACACATGTGATCACGAGAGTGAGAGTAACACGTCATGTGATCACAAGAGAGAGAGTAACACGTCATGTGATTACAGGAGTGAGAGTAACACATCATGTGATCACAAGAGTTGTGTGTGCGTGAGCGCGCGCGTCGCTATGTCTATCTTGTAGGAACAAATGCGAAATAAAAATTCTGTTACCCCAAAAAAAAAAAAAAAAATTGGCTTCATCGACTCTTTAAATCAAATCAGCGAAATAATGTAATTACTCTCGCAAAATATAATTGATTTTTCTCGGCCAATCATGTTACATTTTCCACTAACTTTTCTGTTACCTCTTGTTTAGTTTTTATCAAATCCCTCCCCTATATATATATATATATATATATATATATATATATATATATATATATATATATATATATGTATGTATGTATATATTATTTATTTATTTATTTCCAAGGAGCTAGAAAAGATGCAAAATAACCACAGGTGTTGCAATCAAGACAACACTGTGTTGGCTGTGTTGAACTACACAACATTGTTGGGCAAGATTGTTGAGGGAATAGATTCAATCTATCAGCCCAGTAGGCTAGTTAGGTATCCCTGAAGGATAGGGGATACCTTTAAGTTAAGTATCTAGTGAGAGATTCCTTTAATTTAGGTATCCCTGAAGGGAGGATACCTTTAATTTAAGGTATCCCTGAAGGGAGGATACCTTTAATTTAAGGTATCCCTGAAGGGAGGATACCTTTAATTTAAAGTGTCCCTGAAGGGAGGATACCTTTACTTTACTTATCTCTGAAAGAAGGATATCTTTAATTTAGGTATTCACAAAGAGAGATACCTTTAATTTAAATATATCAGAACAAGGTACCCTTAAACCAAGGCTGTGGAGTCGTAGAGTCATTGAGTCGTAGAGTCAGAGTCATGGATTCGTGGAGTCATGGAGTCGTGGAGTCATTTAGTCGTGGAGTCATGGAGTCTTGGAGTCATGGAGTCGTGGAGTCGTGGAGTCGTGGAGTCATGGAGTCGTGGAGTCATGGAGTCGTGGAGTCATTGAGTCGTGGAGTCATGGAGTCGTGAAGTCGTGGAGTCATGGAGTCGTGGAGTCGTGGAGTCGTGGAGTCATGGAGTCATGGAGTCATGGAGTCATGGAGTCGTGGAGTCGTGGAGTCGTGGAGTCATGGAGTCATGGAGTCGTGGAGTCGTGGAGTCATGGAGTCATGGAGTCGTGGAGTCGTGGAGTCGTGGAGTCGTGGAGTCGTGGAGTCATGGAGTCATGGAGTCATGGAGTCGTGGAGTCGTGGAGTCATGGAGTCATGGAGTCGTGGAGTCGTGGAGTCGTGGAGTCGTGGAGTCGTGGAGTCGTGGAGTCATGGAGTCATGGAGTCGTGGAGTCGTGGAGTCATGGAGTCATGGAGTCGTGGAGTCATGGAGTCATGGAGTCGTGGAGTCATGGAGTCATGGAGTCATGGAGTCATGGAGTCATGGAGTCGTGGAGTCATGGAGTCGTGGAGTCATGGAGTCGTGGAGTCATGGAGTCGTGGAGTCATGGAGTCGTGGAGTCATGGAGTCGTGGAGTCATGGAGTCGTGGAGTCGTGGAGTCATGGAGTCATGGAGTCATGGAGTCGTGGAGTCATGGAGTCATGGAGTCATGGAGTCGTGGAGTCATGGAGTCGTGGTGTCATGGAGTCATGGAGTCGTGGAGTCATGGAGTCATGGAGTCGTGGAGTCGTGGAGTCGTGGAGTCGTGGAGTCTTGGAGTCGTGGAGTCCTGGAGTCCTGGAGTCATGGAGTCGTGGAGTCGTGGAGTCGTGGAGTCGTGGAGTCGTGGAGTCGTGGAGTCATGGAGTCGAGTCGTGGAGTCGTGGAGTCATGGAGTCATGGAGTCGTGGAGTCGTGGAGTCATGGAGTCGTGGAGTCATGGAGTCATGGAGTCATGGAGTCATGGAGTCATGGAGTCGTGGAGTCATGGAGTCATGGAGTCGTGGAGTCGTGGAGTCATGGAGTCATGGAGTCATGGAGTCGTGGAGTCATGGAGTCATGGAGTCATGGAGTCGTGGAGTCGTGGAGTCCTGGAGTCATGGAGTCATGGAGTCGTGGAGTCATGGAGTCGTGGAGTCATGGAGTCGTGGAGTCATGGAGTCATGGAGTCATGGAGTCGTGGAGTCATGGAGTTGTGGTGTCATGGAGTCATGGAGTCGTGGAGTCATGGAGTCATGGAGTCGTGGAGTCGTGGAGTCGTGGAGTCGTGGAGTCGTGGAGTCGTGGAGTCATGGAGTCGTGGAGTCGTGGAGTCATGGAGTCATGGAGTCATGGAGTCATGGAGTCGTGGAGTCGTGGATGGAGTCGTGGAGTCGTGGAGTCGTGGAGTCGTGGAGTCGTGGAGTCGTGGAGTCGTGGAGTCGTGGAGTGGAGTCATGGAGTCGTGGAGTGGAGTCATGGAGTCGTGGAGTCATGGAGTCATGGAGTCGTGGAGTCATGGAGTCATGGAGTCATGGAGTCATGGAGTCATGGAGTCGTGGAGTCATGGAGTCATGGAGTCGTGGAGTCGTGGAGTCATTGAGTCATGGAGTCATGGAGTCGTGGAGTCATGGAGTCATGGAGTCATGGAGTCGTGGAGTCGTGGAGTCATGGAGTCATGGAGTCATGGAGTCGTGGAGTCATGGAGTCATGGAGTCATGGAGTCGTGGAGTCATGGAGTCGTGGTGTCATGGAGTCATGGAGTCGTGGAGTCATGGAGTCATGGAGTCGTGGAGTCGTGGAGTCGTGGAGTCGTGGAGTCGTGGAGTCGTGGAGTCATGGAGTCGTGGAGTCGTGGAGTCATGGAGTCATGGAGTCGTGGAGTCGTGGAGTCGTGGAGTCGTGGAGTCGTGGAGTCGTGGAGTCATGGAGTCATGGAGTCGTGGAGTCGTGGAGTCATGGAGTCATGGAGTCGTGGAGTCATGGAGTCGTGGAGTCATGGAGTCATGGAGTCGTGGAGTCATGGAGTCATGGAGTCATGGAGTCGTGGAGTCGTGGAGTCGTGGAGTCGTGGAGTCGTGGAGTCATGGAGTCGTGGAGTCGTGGAGTCATGGAGTCATGGAGTCGTGGAGTCATGGAGTCGTGGAGTCGTGGAGTCGTGGAGTCGTGGAGTCATGTAGTCGTGGAGTCGTGGAGTCGTGGAGTCATGGAGTCGTGGAGTCGTGGAGTCATGGAGTCGTGGAGTCGTGGAGTCGTGGAGTCGTGGAGTCATGGAGTCGTGGAGTCGTGGAGTCATGGAGTCATGGAGTCGTGGAGTCGTGGAGTCATGGAGTCATGGAGTCGTGGAGTCGTGGAGTCGTGGAGTCGTGGAGTCATGGAGTCGTGGAGTCGTGGAGTCGTGGAGTCATGGAGTCATGGAGTCGTGGAGTCATGGAGTCGTAGAGTCATTGAGTCGTGGAGTCATGGAGTCGTGGAGTCATGTATTCATGGAGTCATTGAGTCATGGAGTCATGGATTCGTGGAGTCATGGAGTCATGGAGTCGTGGAGTCATGGATTCGTGGAGTCATGGAGTCGTGGAGTCGTGGAGTCATGGAGTCATGGAGTCGTGGAGTCGTGGAGTCATGGAGTCATGGAGTCATGGAGTCATGGAGTCGTGGAGTCGTGGAGTCATGGAGTCGTGGAGTCGTGGAGTCGTGGAGTCGTGGAGTCGTGGAGTAGTGGAGTCGTGGAGTCATGGAGTCGTGGAGTCGTGGAGTCATGGAGTCTTGGAGTCGTGGAGTCATGGAGTCGTGGAGTCGTGGAGTCATGGAGTCGTGGAGTCGTGGAGTCATGGAGTCGTGGAGTCGTGGAGTCATGGAGTCGTGGAGTCGTGGAGTCGTGGAGTCATGGAGTCATGGAGTCGTTGAGTCGTGGAGTCATGGAGTCGTGGAGTCGTGGAGTCATGGAGTCGTGGAGTCGTGGAGTCGTGGAGTCGTGGAGTCATGGAGTCGTGGAGTCATGGAGTCATGGAGTCATGGAGTCGTGGAGTCATGGAGTCGTGGAGTCATGGAGTCGTGGAGTCATGGAGTCATGGAGTCGTGGAGTCATGGAGTCGTGGTGTCGTGGAGTCGTGGAGTCGTGGAGAGTCGTCATGGAGTCATGGAGTCATGGAGTCGTGGAGTCATGGAGTCGTGGAGTCATGGAGTCATGGAGTCGTGGAGTCATGGAGTCGTGGAGTCGTGGAGTCGTGGAGTCATGGAGTCATGGAGTCGTGGAGTCATGGAGTCGTGGAGTCGTGGAGTCGTGGAGTCATGGAGTCGTGGAGTCGTGGAGTCGTGGAGTCGTGGAGTCATGGAGTCATGGAGTCGTGGAGTCATGGAGTCGTGGAGTCGTTGAGTCGTGGAGTCGTGGAGTCATGGAGTCATGGAGTCATGGAGTCGTGGAGTCGTGGAGTCGTGGAGTCGTGGAGTCGTGGAGTCATGGAGTCATGGAGTCGTGGAGTCGTGGAGTCGTGGAGTCGTGGAGTCATGGAGTCGTGGAGTTGTGGAGTCATGGAGTCGTGGAGTCATGGAGTCGTGGAGTCGGAATCAGAATTTATGTAAAGTATAAATTAAACAATAGTTCAATCTGGAAAAAGAAAATTATGAACCTAATTAAGTTCATCTCTTTTAAAAAAGGTTATTTATTAAGTTGTTATAGATGTTCAATTACTTTTTACTTTTTTGTAGTTTTAAGTTTGAATTTTTTTTGGTTAATATCAAAGGATATACTTCAGATTTTTGAACTAGCATAGAAATATTTTTGACTCAGATTTTATTCTATAGTTTCTTCCATTTAAATCCTATTTCTTGGTACATGATCGTCTTTTTTTATATAAAAATATAACCTTATTGTTTCCATTTTTCAAGTTTTATTCTTTATTTAACCATAAGATTACTAAATGTAATTTCTTTAATAAATAAAAAAAAGGGCCAGAATGGCATAAGTATAACATTTAGAGCCAAGTTCTAACAGGTTACTGAGCTTACATGTTGCAAGCTTACATGTTGCAAGCTTGCATGTTGCAAGCTTACATGTTGCATGCTTACATGTTGCAAGCTTACATGTTGCAAGCTTACATGTTGCAAGCTTACATGTTGCAAGTTTGCATGTTGCAAGCTTACATGTTGCAAGCTTACATGTTGCAAGCTTACATGTTGCAAACTTACATGTTGCAAGCTTACATGTTGCAAGCTTACATGTTGCAAGCTTATATGTTGCAAGTTTATATGTTGCAAGCTTACATGTTGCAAGCTTACATGTTGCAAGCTTACATGTTGCAGGCTTGCATGTTGCAAGCTTACATATTGCAAGCTTACATATTGCAAGCTTGCATGATGCGAGCCTGCATGTTGCAAGCTTACATGTTGCAAGCTTACATGTTGCAAGCTTGCAATCCATATAGCAGATATATAATTAATAGATTTATAATTTATTCCCTGTATCGATATATAATTAAAGGATTTGGAGTTGAAGTTTTAAGTGGGGAGTCCACAGTCTTGGTTTAAGGTACGCATCTTTCACGGAGAGTACCTTAAATTAGGTATCCCAGAAGGGGCAGTACCTTTAAGTAAGGTATCCTGGAACACGCGTGTCTTTTAGTTAGATATCCCTGGCGTGGAGGTACCGTTAAATTAGGTATCCCTGAATTAGAAATACCTTCAAGTTAGGTATCCGTGAAGGTACCTTTAAGTTATGTATCCTTGAATATGAGCATCTTTAAATTAGGTATCCATGAAAGGATGATACCTTTTATTTGGATATCCTTGAAAGGACGATATGACTTTAGGTATCCCTGAATGAGAGGGGGAGGGGTTACTTAAGTGTTTGACAACAAATTCTCCTCAGGTTCTCGTTTACAGAACGAGAACGCCTCATGCGATAGCCTTCAAACTTTCACAGTTGGGAGGGGGTAGAGATTGAGGCACCTACTAACACCTGGTCACCGAGAATAACAAAAAGGCACAATATCGTGACTGGAACATTACACAGATAACCCGCTAATGGGAGAGAGGAGCTTACAACGGCGTTTCTGTCCAAGTTGGACCATTTATAAAGTCACACTGCGAGTTATTTGTGTATTGTTGTGGTCACTGCTACGTAGGTCATTCCTGATTTTAGACTTCCGTACGACAACTTGAGAAATCCTCTTCAGATCGACTTCAAACTTCCACCACTGGTGAGTGCTGCAGAGAAAAAAGGTTGAGAATGTCAGTGGTTGGTGCAGGCGCCAATTTGCCAATTTCTCTGAAGAAATTGTGAGAACTGAAGTGTTATTTACCATGCTATAATCTGTGAATGCCTCGTCTGATAGGTTTGTAACCTTCACCGGTGATGTGTGTTGCTTAGAAGAAGGTTGAGATTGTTAAAGGAATGTGTAGGTGCCAGTTTACAAATAGCTTCATTGTTTAACAGCAGATACATCTTATACATACATATTTATATATATATATATCTATATATATATATATATATATATATATATATATATATATATATATATATATATATATATATATATATATATATATATATTGTTTTCATTTATATTTTTATTTGTATTGTGCTTTTTTTTTATTTTTTGGTATTTTTATTTATATTTTATTTGTGTAGTGGTTTTATTATTTGGGGTTTTCATTTATATTTTTATTTTTTAGGAACTTTTTAAGTTTCACTTCATTATTGTAAAGCTGAACATATTCTTATGTACAGGAGACGTAATAAATATGCGCGTCCATAAGTATGTCCGATGTAGACAGTGTGACTGTCCCAGGTCTTGTGTCCCATAACTCCCTTTATGGGAGTTTATTGGCCTAGGACCAGTCACTCCCACCAGGACACAACTTTTGTATAGAAGACGATGCTCCATGACATACTGCCCATGACATGAAGAATGGGCTACATTATTATGGTTGTCCCATAGTTTAATGACTCGCCTGGAAACCCACTGGATTTTAATCCGAGAGAGAGAGAGAGAGAGCGTTTGGAAACTTGGTAAGCTTAAGCTTGGTGGCACGGACGTGTCCTGCAACCCTAAAATCTGGAGTGCCGTTAAGCAGGTGTGGGAGGATACTGACTCTTCTGTCTTTCATAAGTTGGCCTTAGCAGTGCCTGGGAGACTTAGGGAGTGCCTCAAGAGGTAGCATCATTCTACGAAATATTGGTTCTGTAATTTATATTTCAGATATATACTTTTAAAATCAGAGGTGAGCAGTCTCCTTGTTAGTGTTCTCTTAATGCTCGTGCATATTGGTGACGTCTGCTGTAGTGTTCGTTGCCTCCTCCAAGAGTTTTCCTTTATAGCTAGAGAACGCTTCATCAGATCAGCTTCAAATGTTCAACACTAGTGAACGTTAACAAGGGAAAGGTTCATGGAACTGTTGGGACGAGAATGTTCTCTTTTGGCAAGTTTACAATGCCATTCCCATTGCTATTAGTTTTACTACTATTGCTGTTGCTGCTGATGCTGCTGATGCTACTGTTACTGTTACTGTTATTACTACCCTACCTTCTTCACCGCTCCCTTACCGTATTCTCTTCTGGCCTTCCCTACTTTTCTCGCCCTAGTTGTGATTTGACAATGGTCCAGGACGGAGAGAAACGTGTGAGTATTTTTCAAACTGTAAACAGAAAGTGAGTGTGCCAATATATATATATATATATATATATATATATATATATATATATATATATATATATATATATATATATATATATATATATATATATATATATATATATATATATATATATATATATATTGATCGTCAGAGAACTGTGGTGGAGACTTTTTTGTTGGTGTGAGAGGCAGGGAAAAGTTATCTTAAATATTGTGTATGGATATTATGATTAAAGAGAGAGGAATTATACAGTGTGAAGGCGTACGATAGCAGAAGCTTCAATGTGTTTGGTCATGTAGAGAGAATACAGAAAGAGGAACAATATGTATTTTTTTAATTCTTTGCACGAAATTTGATAAAAATGCATGATGTGGTCATCAAACTTTAAGTGATGCTGCGTCTTCCTGAGGCGAAGTTCCGCCTTGACTTTACCTTGTGTAAGTTTTAATGTGTCAGTATTATTTAACAAAACCGTTTCCACAAGGCATGAGGATGAAGAAGAGAGAAGGATTGAGAGGATGAAGAAGAGAGAAGGATTGAGAGGATGAGGAGGAGAGAAGGATTGACAGGGTGAGGAAGAGAGAAGGATTGAGAGGATGAAGAAGAGAGAAGGATTGAGAGGATGAAGAAGAGAGAAGGATTGACAGGGTGAGGAAGAGAGAAGGATTGAGAGGATGAGGAGGAGAGAAGGATTGACAGGGTGAGGAAGAGAGAAGGATTGACAGGGTGAGGAAGAGAGATTAAAGAAGAGAGAAGGATTGAGAGGATGAGGAAGAGAGAAGGATTGAGAGGATGAGGAGGAGAGAAGGATTGACAGGGTGAGGAAGAGAGGAGGATGAGGAAGAGAGAAGGATTGACAGGGTGAGGAAGAGAGAAGGATTGACAGGGTGAGGAAGAGAGGAGGATGAGGAAGAGAGAAGGATTGACAGGGTGAGGAAGAGAGGAGGATGAGGAAGAGAGAAGGATTGACAGGGTGAGGAAGAGAGAAGGATTGACAGGGTGAGGAAGTGAGGAGGATGAGGAAGAGAGAAGGATTGACAGGGTAAGGAAGAGAGAAGGATTGAGAGGATGAGAAAGAAAGATTGAGATGCTGAGGAACAGACAAGGATTGACAGGGTGAGGAAGAGAGAAGGATTGAGAGGATGAGGAAGAGAGAAGGATTGAAAGGAGAAGGATTGAGAATATGAGGAAGAGAGAAGGATTGAGAGGACGAAAAAGAGAGAAGGATTGAGAGGAAGAAGAGAGAAGGATTGAGAGGATGAGGAAGAAAGAAGGATTGACAGAGTGAGGAAGAGAGGAGGATTGTGAGGATAAAGAAGAGAGAAGGATTGAGAGGATGAGGAAGAGAGAAGGATTGACAGGGTGAGGAATAGAGAAGGATTGACAGGGTGAGGAAGAGAGAAGGATTGAGAGGATAAAGAAGAGAGAAGGATTGAGGTGTTGAGGAAGAGAAAAGGATTGAGAGGATGAGGAAGAGAGAAGAATTGAGAGGATGAGGAAGAGAGAAGGATTGAGAGGACGAAGAAGAGAGAAAGATTAAGATGTTGAGGAAGAGAGAAGAATTGAGAGGATGAAAAGAAGAGAAGGATTGAGAGGATGAGGAAGAGAGAAAGATTGAGATGTTGAGGAACAGAGGAGGATTGAGAGGATGAGGAAGAGAGAAGGATTGAGATGTTGAGGAAGAGAGAAGGATTGAGATGTTGAGGAAGAGAGAAGGATTGAGATGTTGAGGAACAGAGGAGGATTGAGATGTTGAGGAAAAGAGAAGGATTGAGAGGATGAGGAAGAGAGAAAGCTTGAGATGTTGAGAAAGAGAGAAGGATTGAGAGGATGAGGAAGAGAGAAGGATTGAGATGTTGAGGAAGAGAGAAGGAGTGAGAGGATGAGGAAGAGAGAAAGATTGAGTGGATGAGGAAGAGAGAAGGATTGAGAGGATGAGGAGAGAAGGATTGAGAGGATGAGGAAGAGAGAAGGATTGAGATGTTGAGGAAGAGAGAAGGATTGAGATGTTGAGGAAGAGAGAAGGATTGAGATGTTGGGGAAGAGAGAAGGATTGAGATGTTGAAAGGATTGAAACGAGTGAATATTTGTGTCAGACGATGTTGGAGTGTGAGCATGTGTGAGCATGTGTCTCGTCTCACTGATGTCTGACACAGCGGAAATCTGACACTCTGGTTACTCAAGGGTAATAAATGGTGATAAAATGCTTTGTAAATCTTGCCACATACCTATGTACTGTGATGTTATAACCTGGGTGTGATGTCACCTAGGTGTTTTGTATCACCTGGGTGTGATGTCATCTGGGTCGTCCTAGCACACACAAATTACATGCAGTTTTGATGTAGCGTCTGTGTTTACTGATCCTCTTGATGGTCGACCGAGGAGGCTAGTAAGAACTTACGTTATCTTCCTCTTCACACAGCTTCCTCTAGCACTGCAAATTAAACACATCATCGAAAATCTCCATCACATATACAGAACATGAAGGAACTCTGGCTTCATGGGAACGAGGAATTTCAAGCCACTACCTGCCTAAATGACCCACACAACCTCGTCCATTCAGAAAAACAATATATAATATAGATTTACAACTGACAAGCAGCGTATTATACCTAAGATGAGTTTGTATTATATGAAACAGTCTCAGACCTGAGCAGGAGGAGGATCTTTGGTTGCTTTCTGAAAAATGTTTCTATATCCGACCGTGATGGGTTGGTCCACCTTCTTTTTTGTTCACTAAAGATATTATTGTTGGTGTACGTGTGTGTATTTCATATTTAACGATTTTTTTATAACTCATACACAAATATTGCTTTAGATATAAACTAAAAATGAGTTTCTTCTCTCTCTCTCTCTCTCTCTCTCTCTCTCTCTCTCTCTCTCTCTCTCTCTCTTCCCCCTCCTCCCTCTCTGTTCCCTCTCTCTTTGTTCCCCCTGCTTCTGTCTGTGCCCCTCCTTCCTCCTCCTTCTTGTCCTCCCTCACTAGTTCGACCAACATCAGTAAGCATCAGTGAGCCGGCGTCACCGCTGGTCGAGGGTCAAGAGGCAAGGCTAGAGTGTGTGGCACTGGGTGCCTACCCTGCCGCTGACCTATCCTGGAGCCTCACCCCTACCCACGCAACCAGCCCCATCACCCTACCCTCTGCGGTGAGTGAGGACGAGGGAAGGAGGGAGAAATTTGAGAATAATCTTAATGTTTTACATGAAATAAAAAAATAATCGAGATTACTCAATATCATCACGTCTTTCAAGCTTCTCTTCATTTTTCTTCCAACTTTTCTCTTTGTTTTACTTGTGTGTGTTTGTGTCTGTGTTCAGTCGCGGCATCTAGGTCAGAAGACGTCATCCCTGGCACGGGTGACCCCCACTGCTGACGACCACCTGGCGACCCTCACCTGCTCAGCACACAACCCTAACATTACTGGACGACCCATCACTACCTCCATTCTCCTCCATGTTGTCTGTGAGTACTGAATCTGTTAGTTACACTCCATCACCACCTCCATCCTCCTCCACGTCTATGAGTCCTGAGAATCTTAAGTTATTACATACACCATCACCACTTATTATCAAACAGTTACCACTGAAACAGTTCTTGGACACGAGCTACAGAAGTGGGTCCCGTCCACCTCTCATCTAACATCAACTGTTGCACCTCTTAGTACATAAGGGTCTGTCTTCCTGCCTGTACTTCAGAATTATTAAAATTAAGATACTCAACACTTGCTTCCAGGATGATGGACTGTGTGTGCTTCTTCCACTGCCTTCTATGCATAGTTCCACAAGACTGAGGGACTGATTATCTCAGTTTACATTGTGTATGGTTCTAAAAGACTGAGGGAACTGTTTACCTCATCTTCCACTTTATCTTTGTGTATGGTTAGATTAAGTAAGAATAGTCAGGAAACAGGACAAGTGTTTCCTGACGCGGGTCTTAGCCATATGATGACCCGCCACTGGAGCTTTTGGTCATCTGACCAAGACCTTCCGCTGACTTACCTGTCCACCCCTTTAAAAATTAAGGCTATTATTGTAACCAGTTTTTGTGAAAGCTTATGAAAGTCTGGGGGACTGATTACCTTATCTTCCTCTGTCTTTGTATATCATCTCTTCACTGAACTAACAAAAAAAGCCACTGGTGGGCGAAACATCTTCAGTTAATGATACACAGGTGTTGCACATGTCTGATTCATCATATGGTCGGTGTTGCATATCATTATCGTAATGTTTATATTAAATATGAAACAAGAAAAATTAATTTACTACAACTTTTCACAAGAATCATTGTTTCAAGTACCTAAATATTAGTCCAAAAGTTTATAAAAATTTTCCCTAAAAGTTGTACCTTGTAGAATTTATAATAATTTGTAAGTTAATCTAAATGAATATAAATGTAAATTGTTTGAGATATTGTAAATTGTTTATATGTGCCTCTATAACCTTCTGACATTGATGTGTTATGGCTTAGTGACCCTATACTTGTCTCTCCTTCTCGGTGACCTCGTCTTCGCTCCCCACGGTGACCTGGTGTGACCTCGTGTGTGGCGGGTGAGGTCAGTCGCTCCGCGGGTGAGGCTGCAGCTGGGTGCCACTCTCGGGTCAGCGCCCATCACCGAAGGCAAGGATGTTTACTTCGAATGTGAGGTGGTGGCCAACCCTCCTGTGAGAGAGATTGTCTGGAGGAAGGATGTGAGTATCAGGGAAGGGAGGGATAGAGGGAGGGAGAGACGTAGGGATGGAGGGAGGCAGAGACGTAGGGATGGAGGGAGATGGATGGAAGAAGGTAGAGAGAGAGAGAGAGAGAGAGATAAGAGGGCTGCTATTACTACTAAGTACAAGGCTTGGAGAAGGTATAAGAGGCATCTCAATATCTATAACAAGAACCTGCCCAAACAAGTTTTTCAGCGAATGAATGAAGTTCAAAAGTGGGCAGTCTCTGTATGGGAAACTGACACAAAATTGGCATCAAGAAGAGTGGGCTCCAAAACCTGGTGGTCCTTGGTCAGGGCCGACAAGGATATTCACCTGATGAAATTATTCTACCTCACAATCGACAGGACGGCGCTGTCTGTACTAGGAGTCAAGAAAGCTGACTTGTTTTCTGAACATTTTGCTACCCAGACACAAGTTCCTGATCCGGTTAGGGAACCTCCTGTGCTAGCTGTAAGAGGAGATGTGTCAAAGTTGTCAGAGATGACAAGACAGGCTGGTGTATCGTAAACCCCTAGACCAAAGACAGGCTGTGGACCCTGAGAAAGTGAGCCCAAGGTTGCTAGTAGATGTGCAGACCACTAGCATCACCTCTAACTCACATCTGTCAACTCTATTTAACACAGTAAATGACTTTTTTTGTACATGAATGGTATATAATATCATTACTTCATCTTTTATATATTACCTCATTTTTTTAAATACAATCCTACTGTCTTCCAATTAATTTTTTAGTTTGTGAAAATAAGCAAATGTAATCCCTGATTATAAAAAGAAGAGCAGAATGGCATTCAGCAACTACAGACTGATGTCACTCCTCTCACTCACTGGCAAAGTACCTGAGACAACAATCTCACGGCAAGTGAAAACATTTTTGACTATCACACGCTTCTTTATGACCGTCGGTATGGCCATTCTGCAGCAGATCTCATGTTTAACCTCTCCACTATATAGCACCAGTCACTGGATGAAGCCAAGATCACTTTGTAGTGCACTGGACATCCACCGAGTGTGGCATAAGGGACTCTTGGCGAACTACAAGCACTAGGAGTCTGGCTCTGACTACAAGATATATCTCTTAAGAGTTGTTCTCGATGAAAGAGTCTACAAGCCACTCAGAAGGTGCCAATGTCTACTTCAGTGACCTTCTTTACCTTATCCAGGAATTTCAAGCATATACAGATAACTGTACACTTTATTTATGGAAGAGAGGAAATCGCGACTGCTCTCAGGTACATCAATCACCCGCTTACAGTTATATTAACCTGAGTAAAACTATGACCAGTTATATTTGCATCTGATAAAATACAAATGATGGTCTCTTGGTAGCATCATACTGAATGGTACAGCAGTAGTAAGAATGATTCGAAAATGTAACATGCCGGGATGAGATGGATATCCTAGGGGTGAAATATGACCCCAAAATATCCATGAAAAATGACGTGGTAAAGCCTGTAATGCTGTCAAGAAGCTAGCAGCACTAAGGCGTATCTCGTACCTGCTTCACAGCAGTGTGTGCAAATTTTGTTCGAGACACAAGTTCGTTCTAAACTTGAGTATGCACCACTTTCTTGGAATGCCTCCCCTTCCCAGCCTCGTTTACGACTTTTGGAAGGCGACTCATCTCTCGCCTGGTTCCGGCTGGATGGATCGGTTACTCCAACAGAACCTTCAACACCATAGAGATCTGAGTGACTTGGCTCGACTTAGCGGACAGTGAAAAAACATCTACTATACCACAAGACGGGAAGCAAACAACAACTACACTCCAGCTGTACCATTCCCAAGAACATCGCTCCATCTGAGATTCATTCCTAGAAGAACTTGAGTGTGGAACATACGTATAACATAACATTAGTGAAGTCAAGTCAATTGACCAAATGAAATCTCTGGCCCACAGATGGCTCCAGCTGTGGCCCATAGATGGCTCCAGCTGTGGCCCACAAATGGCTCCAGCTGTGGCCCACAGATGGCTCCAGCTGTGACCCACAGATGGCTCCAGCTGTGGCCCACAAATGGCTCCAGCTGTGGCCCACAGATGGCTCCAACTGTGGCCCACAGATGGCTCCAGCTGTGGCCCACAGATGGCTCCAGCTGTGGCCCACAGATGGCTCCAGCTTCATCCTCTTCCCTACTTGCATGTTTCAGAATAAAAAAAAATAAATATTTCTGTGTTGTATATAAATGTGTTAATAAGTCACTTATCATTGAAGGGAAGATTTAAATTGCCTATTTAAGGCACAAATTTGTAAAAAAAAAAAATTGTACTTAAATGTGCCTCTTAGTTGTGGATCATTGCACTTTCAATCATCCGGAAGTTATATATGCTGGTTACTGTAAGTTGTTATATATGCTGGTTACTCTAAGAAGTTATTTATGCTGGTTACTGTAAGTTGTTATATATGCTTGTTACTGTAAGAAGTTATATATGCTGGTTACTGTAAGAAGTTATATATGCTGGTTACTCTAAGAAGTTATTTATGCTGGTTACTGTAAGAAGTTATATATGCTGGTTACTGTAAGAAGTTATATATGCTGGTTACTCTAAGAAGTTATTTATGCTGGTTACTGTAAGAAGTTATAAGTGCTGGTTACTGTAAGAAGTTATATATGCTGGTTACTCTAAGAAGTTATTTATGCTGGTTACTGTAAGAAATTATACATGCTGGTTACTGTAAGAAGTTATATATGCTGGTTACTGTAAGTTGTTATATATGCTGGTTACTGTAAGAAGTTATATATGCTGGTTACTGTAAGAAGTTATATATGCTGGTTACTGTAAGAAGTTATATATGCTGGTTACTGTAAGTTGTTATATATGCTGGTTACTGTAAGAAGTTATATATGCTGGTTACTGTAAGTTGTTATATATGCTGGTTACTGTAAGAAGTTATATACGCTGGTTACTGCAAGAAGTTATATAGGCTGGTTACTGTAAGAAGTTATATACGCTGGTTACTGTAAGAAGTTATATACGCTGGTTACTGTAAGAAGTTATATACGCTGGTTACTGTAAGAAGTTATATACGCTGGTTGCTGTAAGAAGTTATATATGCCTGTTACTGTAAGACGTTATATAGGCTGGTTACTGTAAGAAGTTATATGTGCTGGTTACTGTAAGAAGTTATATGTGCTGGTTACTGTAAGAAGTTATATGTGCTGGTTACTGTAAGAAGTTATATATGCTGGTTACTCTAAGAAGTTATATGTGCTGGTTACTGTAAAAAGTTATATATGCTGGTTACTGTAAGAAGTTATATGTGCTGGTTACTGTAAGAAGTTATATATGCTGGTTACTGTAAGAAGTTATATGTGCTGGTTACTGTAAGAAGTTATATATGCTGGTTACTCTAAGAAGTTATATGTGCTGGTTACTGTAAGAAGTTATATATGCTGGTTACTGTAAGAAGTTATATGTGCTGGTTACTGTAAGAAGTTATATATGCTGGTTACTCTAAGAAGTTATTTATGCTGGTTACTGTAAGAAGTTATAAGTGCTGGTTACTGTAAGAAGTTATATATGCTGGTTACTCTAAGAAGTTATTTATGCTGGTTACTGTAAGAAATTATACATGCTGGTTACTGTAAGAAGTTATATATGCTGGTTACTGTAAGTTGTTATATATGCTGGTTACTGTAAGAAGTTATATATGCTGGTTACTGTAAGAAGTTATATATGCTGGTTACTGTAAGAAGTTATATATGCTGGTTACTGTAAGTTGTTATATATGCTGGTTACTGTAAGAAGTTATATATGCTGGTTACTGTAAGTTGTTATATATGCTGGTTACTGTAAGAAGTTATATATGCTGGTTGTTGTACGAAGTTATATATGCTGGTTACTGTAAGAAGTTATATATGCTGGTTACTGTAAGAAGTTATATATGCTGGTTACTGTAAGAAGTTATATATGCTGGTTACTGTAAGAAGTTATATATGCTGGTTACTGTAAGAAGTTATATATGCTGGTTACTGTAAGAAGTTATATATGCTGGTTACTGTAAGAAGTTATATATGCTGGTTACTGTAAGAAGTTATATATGCTGGTTACTGTAAGAAGTTATATATGCTGGTTACTGTAAGAAGATATATATGCTGGTTACTGTAAGAAGTTATATATGCTGGTTACTGTAAGAAGTTATATATGCTGGTTACTGTAAGAAGTTATATATGCTGGTTACTGTAAGTTGTTATATATGCTGGTTACTGTAAGAAGTTATATATGCTGGTTACTGTAAGAAGTTATATATGCTGCTTACTGTAAGAAGTTATATATGCTGGTTACTGTAAGAAGTTATATATGCTGGTTACTGTAAGAAGTTATATATGCTGGTTACTGTAAGAAGTTATATATGCTGGTTACTGTAAGAAGTTATATATGCTGGTTACTGTAAGAAGTTATATATGCTGGTTACTGTAAGAAGTTATATATGCTGGTTACTGTAAGAAGTTATATATGCTGGTTACTGTAAGAAGTTATATATGCTGGTTACTGTAAGAACTTATATATGCTGGTTACTGTAAGAAGTTATATATGCTGGTTACTGTAAGAAGTTATATATGCTGGTCATTGTAAGAAGTTATATATGCTGGTTGCTGTAAGAAGTTATATGTACTGGTTACTGTAAAAAGTTATATGTGCTGGTTACTGTAAAAAGTTATATGTGCTGTTTACTGTAAGACGTTATATACGCTGGTTACTGTAAGAAGTTATACTAACTGTTGTTTCCGCTTCATAAAATAAAAACTGTTTCAAGGTTGTATAGAATTATAGCCGCTTGATAGACAGTCTTAGTGAACACTTGATAGACAGTCTTAGTGAACACTTGATAGACAGTCTTAGTGAACACTTGATAGACAGTCTTAGTGAACACTTGATAGACAGTCTTAGTGAACACTTGATAGAGAGTCTTAGTGAACACTTGATAGACAGTCTTAGTGAACACTTGATAGACAGTCTTAGTGAACACTTGATAGACAGTCTTAGTGAACACTTGATAGACAGTCTTAGTGAACACTTGATAGACAGTCTTAGTGAACACTTGATAGACAGTCTTAGTGAACACTTGATAGACAGTCTTAGTGAACACTTGATAGACAGTCTTAGTGAACACTTGATAGACAGTCTTAGTGAACACTTGATAGACAGCCTTAGTGAACAATTGATAGACAGTCTTAGTGAACACTTGATAGACAGTCTTAGTGAACACTTGATAGACAGTCTTAGTGAACACTTGATAGACAGTCTTTGTGAACACTTGATAGACAGTCTTAGTGAACACTTGATAGACAGTCTTAGTGAACACTTGATAGACAGTCTTAGTGAACACTTGATAGACAGTCTTAGTGAAGACTTGATAGACAGTCTTAGTGAACACTTGATAGACAGTCTTAGTGAACACCTATCTGACTTAAGATGGGTAAGACTTGTTGCAATATATATACTGTATATATATATATATATATATATATATATATATATATATATATATATATATATATATATATATATATATATATATGTATATATATATATATATATATATATATATATATATATATATATATATATATATATATATATATATATATATATGTATGTATATATATATATATATGCTGTTGAGTAGACTTCAGGATGTACATGTTTATAGAGGGGCCACAGATATATCAGATCACTTTTTAGTTGTAGCTACATTGAGAGTAAAAGGGAGATGGATTACAAGGAGAATTGAAGCATCAGGGAAGAGAGAAGTGAAGGTTTATAAACTAAAAGAGGAGGCAGTTAGGGTAAGATATAAACAGCTATTGGAGGATAGATGGGCTATTGAGAGCATAGGCAATGGGGTCGAAGAGGTATGGGGTAGGTTTAAAAATGTAGTGTTAGAGTGTTCAGCATAAGTTTGTGGTTACAGGAAAGTGGGTGCGGGAGGGAAGAGGAGCTATTGGTGGAATGATGATGTAAAGAGAGTAGTAAGGAAGAAAAAGCTAGCATATGAGAAGTTTTTACAAAGTAAAAGTGATGCAAGGAGGGAAGAGTATATGGTGAAAAAGAGAGAGGTTAAGAGAGTGGTGAAACAGCTGTGGCCCACAGATGGCTCCAGCTGTGGCCCACAGATGGCTCCAACTGTGGCCCACAGATGGCTCCACCTGTGGCTCACAGATGGCTCCAGCTGTGGCCCACAGATGGCTCCAGCTGTGGCCCACAGATGGCTCCAGCTGTGGCCCACAGATGGCTCCAGCTGTGGCCCACAGATGGCTCCAGCTGTGGCCCACAGATAGCTCCAGCTGTGGCCCACAATTGGCTCCAGCTGTGGCCCACAGATGGCTCCAGCTGTGGCCCACAGATGGCTCCAGCTGTGGCCCACAGATGGCTCCAGCTGTGGCCCACAGATAGCTCCAGCTGTGGCCCACAGATGGCTCCAGCTGTGGCTCACAGATGGCTCCAGCTGTGGCCCACAGATGGCTCCAGCTGTGGCCCACAGATGGCTCCAGCTGTGGCCCACAGATGGCTCCAGCTGTGGCCCACAGATGGCTCCAGCTGTGGCCCACAGATAGCTCCAGCTGTGGCCCACAGATGGCTCCAGCTGTGGCTCACAGATGGCTCCAGCTGTGGCCCACAGATGGCTCCAGCTGTGGCCCACAGATGGCTCCAGCTGTGGCCCACAGATGGCTCCAGCTGTGGCCCACAGATAGCTCCAGCTGTGGCCCACAGATGGCTCCAGCTGTGGCTCACAGATGGCTCCAGCTGTGGCCCACAGATGGCTCCAGCTGTGGCCCACAGATGGCTCCAGCTGTGGCTCACAGATGGCTCCAGCAGTGGCCCACAGATGGCTCCAGCTGTGGCCCACAGATGGCTCCAGCTGAGGCCCACAGATGGCTCCAGCTGAGGCCCACAGATGGCTCCAGCTTCATCCTCTTCCCTACTTGCATGTTTCAGAATAAAAAAAATAAATATTTCTGTGTTGTATATAAATGTGTTAATAAGTCACTTATCATTGAAGGGAAGATTTAAATTGCCTATTTAAGGCACAAATTTGTAAAAAAAAAATTGTACTTAAATGTGCCTCTTAGTTGTGGATCATTGCACTTTCAATCATCCGGAAGTTATATATGCTGGTTATTGTAAGAAGTTATAAATGCTGGTTACTCTAAGAAGTTATTTATGCTGGTTACTGTAAGTTGTTATGTATGCTGGTTACTGTAAGAAGTTATATATGCTGGTTACTGTAAGAAGTTATATATGCTGGTTACTCTAAGAAGTTATATATGCTGGTTACTCTAAGAAGTTATATATGCTGGTTACTGTAAGAAGTTATATATGCTGGTTACTGTAAGAAGTTATATATGCTGGTTACTCTAAGAAATTATATATGCTGGTTACTGTATGAAGTTATATATGCTGGTTACTCTAAGAAGTTATATATGCTGGTTACTGTAAGAAGTTATATATGCTGGTTACTGTAAGAAGTTATATATGCTGGTTTCTGTAAGAAGTTATATATGCTGGTTACTGTAAGAAGTTATATATGCTGGTAACTGTAAGAAGTTACATATGCTGGTTACTGTAAGAAGTTATATATGCTGGTAACTGTAAGAAGTTATATATGCTGGTTACTGTAAGAAGTTATATATGCTGGTTGCTGTAAGTTGTCATATATGCTGGTTACTGTAAGAAGTTATATATGCTGGTTACTGTAAGAAGTTATATATGCTGGTTACTGTAAGAAGTTATACATGCTGGTAACTGTAAGAAGTTATATATGCTGGTTACTGTAAGAAGTTATATATGCTGGTAACTGTAAGAAGCTATATATGTTGGTTACTGTAAGTTGTTATATATCCTGGTTACTGTAAGAAGTTATATATGCTGGTTACTGTAAGTTGTTATATATGCTGGTTACTGTAAGAAGTTATATATGCTGGTTATTGTATGTTGTTACATATGCTGGGTACTGTAAGAAGTTATACATGATGGTTACTGTAAGTTGTTATATATGCTGGTTACTGCAAGAAGTTATATATGCTGGTTACTGTAAGTTGTTATATATGCTGGTTACTGTAAGAAGTCATATATGCTGGTTACTGTAAAAAGTTATATATGCTGGTTACTGTAAGAAGTTATATGTTCTGGTTACTGTAAGTTGTTATATATGCTGGTTACTGTAAGAAGTTATATATGCTGGTTAGTGTAAGAAGTCATATGTTCTGGTTACTGTAAGTTGTTATATATGCTGGTTACTGTAAGAAGTTATATATGCTGGTTACTGTAAGAAGTTATATATGCTGGTTACTGTAAGAAGTTATATATGCTGGTTACTGTAAGAAGTTATATACGCTGGTTGCTGTAAGAAGTTATATTTGCTGGTTACTGTAAGAAGTTATATATGCTGGTTACTGTAAGAAGTTATATATGCTGGTTACTGTAAGAAGTTGTATGTGCTGGTTACTGTAAGAGGTTACATATGCTGATTACTGTAAGAAGTTATAAATGCTGGTTACTTTAAGAAGGTATATTTTCTGGTTACTGTAAGAACTTATAAACGCTGGTTACTGTAAGAAGTTATATATGCTTGTTACTGTAAGAACTTATATACGCTGGTTACTGTAAGAAGTTATATATGCTGGTTATTGTAAGAAGTTATATACGTTGGTTACTGTAAGAATTTATATATGCTGGTTACTGTAAGAAGTTATATATGCTGGTTATTGTAAGAAGTTATATACCCTGGTTACTGTAAGAACTTATACACTCTGGTTACTGTAAGAAGTTATATATGCTGGTTATTGTAAGAAGTTACATATGCTTGTTACTGTAAGAAGTTTTATATGCTGGTTACTGTAAGAAGTTATATATGCTGGTTACTGTAAGAAGTTATATATGCTGGTTACTGTAAGAAGTTATATATGCTGGTTACTGTAAGAAGTTATATATGCTGGTTACTGTAAGAAGTTATATATGCTGGTTACTGTAAGAAGTTATATACGCTGGTTGCTGTAAGAAGTTATATATGCTGGTTACTGTAAGAAGTTACATACCCTGATTACTGTAAGAAGTTATATATGCTGGTTACTGTAAGAAGTTGTATGTGCTGGTTACTGTAAGAAGTTATATATGCTGGTTACTGTAAGAAGTTGTATGTGCTGGTCACTGTAAGAGGTTACATATGCTGATTACTGTAAGAAGTTATAAATGCTGGTTACTTTGAGAAGGTATATTTTCTAGTTACTGTAAGAACTTATATACGCTGGTTACTGTAAGAAGTTATAAATGCTGGTTATTGTAAGAAGTTATATATGCTGGTTACTGTACGTTGTTATATATGCTGGTTACTGTAAGAAGTTATATGTGCTGGTTACTGACAGAAGTTATATATGCTGGTTACTGTAAGAAGTTATATATGCTGGTTACTGTACGTTGTTATATATGCTGGTTACTGTAAGAAGTTATATGTGCTGGTTACTGTAAGAAGTTATATATGCTGGTTACTGTAAGAAGTGATATGTGCTAGTTACTGTAAGAAGTTATATGTCCTGGTTACTGTAAAAAGTTATATGTGCTGGTTACTGTAAGAAGTTATATATGCTGGTTACTGTAAGAAGTTATATGTGCTTGTTACTGTAAGACGTTATATACGCTGGTTACTGTAAGAAGTTATATATGCTGGTTACTGTAAGAAGTTATATATGCTGGTTACTGTAAGAAGTTATATATGCTGGTTACTGTAAGAAGTTATATATGCTGGTTACTGTAAGAAGTTATATACGCTGGTTACTGTAAGAAGTTATATATGCTGGTTACTGTAAGTTGTTATATATGCTGGTTACTGTAAGAAGTTATATACGCTGGTTACTGTAAGAAGTTATATACGCTGGTTACTGTAAGTAGTTATATATGCTGGTTACTGTAAGAAGTTATATGTGCTGGTTACTGTAAGAAGTTATATATGCTGGTTACTGTAAGAAGTTATATGTGCTGGTTACTGAAAGAAGTTATGTGTGCTGGTTAGTGTTAGAAGTTATATACGCTGGTTACTGTAAGAAGTTATATACGCTGGTTACTGTAAGTTGTTATATATGCTGGTAACTGTAAGAAGTTATATACGCTGGTTACTGTAAGAAGTTATATACGTTACTAAGAAGTTACTGTAAGTAAGACGTTATATATGCTGGTTACTGTAAAAAGTTATATGTGCTGGTTACTGTAAGAAGTTATATATGCTGGTTACTGTAAGAAGTTATATGTGCTGGTTACTGTAAGAAGTTATATATGCTGGTTACTGTAAGAAGTTATATGTGCTGGTTACTGTAAGAAGTTATATATGCTGGTTACTGTAAGAAGTTATATGTGCTGGTTACTGTAAGAAGTTATATATGCTGGTTACTGTAAGAAGTTATATGTGCTGGTTACTGTAAGACGTTATATACGCTGGTTACTGTAAGAAGTTATATATGCTGGTTACTGTAAGAAGTTATATGTACTGGTTACTGTAAAAAGTTATATGTGCTGGTTACTGTAAAAAGTTATATGTGCTGTTTACTGTAAGACGTTATATACGCTGGTTACTTCATAGAATTATATAGAAACACTGAACACTTGATAGACAAGTGTTGATATAGAACTTATAGCCGCTTGATAGACAGTCTTAGTGAACACTTGATAGACAGTCTTAGTGAACACTTGATAGACAGTCTTAGTGAACACTTATCTGACTTAAGATCTGTAAGACTTGTTGTAATATATGTACTTGATAGACAGTCTTAGTGAACACCTATCTGACTTAAGATGGGTAAGACTTGTTGTAATATATATACTGAATATATATATATATATATATATATATATATATATATATATATATATATATATATATATATATATATATATATATATATAACAGGATCGAGCCTGTGTTTTTTAACCCACCTTAATGGGAGCGAGTCGCAGTATTGTTATTGATTAAATACCACTCGTTCGTGGTTACAATGATATATATATATATATATATATATATATATATATATATATATATATATATATATATATATATATATATATATATATATATATATATATATATATATATGCTGTTGAGTAGACTTCAGGATGTACATGTTTATAGAGGGGCCACAGATATATCAGATCACTTTTTAGTTGTAGCTACACTGAGAGCAAAAGGGAGATGGATTACAAGGAGAATGGAAGCATCAAGGAAGAGAGAAGTGAAGGTTTATAAACTAAAAGAGGAGGCAGTTAGGGTAAGATATAAACAGCTATTGGAGGATAGATAGGCTATTGAGAGCATAGGCAATGGGGTCGAAGAGGTATGGGGTAGGTTTAAAAATGTAGTGTTAGAGTGTTCGGCAGAAGTTTGTGGTTACAGGAAAGTGGGTGCGGGAGGGAAGAGGAGCTATTGGCGGAATGATGATGTAATGAGAGTAGTAAGGAAGAAAAAGTTAGCATATGAGAAGTTTTTACAAAGTAAAAGTGATGCAAGGAGGGAAGAGTATATGGTGAAAAAGAGAGAGGTTAAGAGAGTGGTGAAACAGTGTAAACAGAGAGCAAATGAGAGAGTGGGTGAGGTGTTATCAACAAATTTAGTTGAAAATAAGAAAAAGTTTTGGAGTGAGATTAACAAGTTAAGGAAGCCTAGAGAACAAATGGATTTGTCAGTAAAATAGGAGAGGAGAGTTATTAAATGGAGAGTTAGAGGTATTGGGAAAATGGATGGAATATTTTGAGGAATTGTTAAATGTTGATGAAGATAGGGAGGCTGTGATTTCGTGTATAGGTCAAGGAGGAATAACATCTTGTAGGAGTGAGGAAGAGCCAGTTGTGAGTGTGTGGGAAGTTCGTGAGGCAGTAGGTAAAATGAAAGGGGATAAAGCAGCTGGGATTGATGGGATAAAGATAAAAATGTTAAAAGCAGGTGGGGATATAGTTTTGGAGTGGTTGGTGCTATTATTTAATAAATGTATGGAAGAGGGTAAGGTACCTAGGGATTGGCAGAGAGTATGCATAGTTCCTTTGTATAAAGGCAAATGGGACAAAAGAGAGTGCAAATATTACAGGGGGATAAGTCTGTTGAGTACACCTGGTAAAGTGTATGGTAGAGTTATTATTGAAAGAATTAAGAGTAAGACGGAGAATAGGATAGCAGATGAACAAGGAGGCTTTAGGAAAGGTAGGGGGTGTGTGGATCAGGTGTTTACAGTGAAACATATAAGTGAACAGTATTTAGATAAGGCTAAAGAGGTTTTTGTGGCATTTATTTATTTGGAAAAGGTTTATGACAGGGTGGATACGGGGGCAATGTGGCAGATGTTGCAGGTGTATTGTAGTGAAGAGTTTTTACGAGATACTGAGGCTCAAGTTAGAGTATGTAGGAAAGTGGGAGATTATTTCCCAGTAAAAGTAGGCCTTAGACAAGGATGTGTGATGTCACTGTGGTTGTTTAATATATTTATAGATGGGGTTGTAAGAGAAGTAAATGCGAGGGTCTTCGCAAGAGACGTGGAGTTAAAAGATAAAGAATCACACACAAAGTGGGAGTTGTCACAGTTGCTCTTTGCTGATGACACTGTGCTCTTGGGAGATTCTGAAGAGAAGTTGCAGAGATTGGTGGATGAATTTGGTAGGGTATGTAAAAGAAGAAAATTAAAAGTGAATACAGGAAAGAGTAAGGTTATGAGGATAAAAAGATTAGGTGATGAAAGATTGGATATCAGATTGGAGGAAGAGAGTATGGAGGAGGTGAATGTATTCAGATATTTAGGAGTGGACGTGTCAGCGGATGGAGCTATGAAAGATGAGGTGAATCATAAGAATTGATGAGGGGAAAAGGGTGAGCGGTGCACTCTGGAGTCTGTGGAGAAAAAGAACTTTGTCTTTGGAGGCAAAGAGGGGAATGTATGAGAGTATAGTTTTACCAACACTCTTATATGGGTGTGAAGCATGGGTGATGAATGTTGCAGCGAGGAGAAGGCTGGAGGCAGTGGAGTTGTCATGTCTGAGGGCAATGTGTGGTGTGAATATAATGCAAAGAATTCGTAGTTTGGAAGTTAGGAGGAGGTGCGGGATTACCAAAACTGTTGTCCAGAGGGCTGAGGAAGGGTTGTTGAGGTGGTTCGGACATGTAGAGAGAATGGAGCGAAACAGAATGACTTCAAGAGTGTATCAGTCTGTAGCGGTAGGAAGGCGGGGTTGGGGTCGGCCTAGGAAAGGTTGGAGGGAGGGGGTAAAGGAGGTTTTGTGTGCGAGGGTCTCGGACTTCCAGCAGGCATGAGTGAGTGTATTTGATAGGAGTGAATGGAGACAAATGGTTTTTAATGCTTGACGCGCTGTTGGAGTGTGAGCAAAGTAACATTTATGAAGGGGTTCAGGGAAACCGGCCGGCTGGACTCGAGTCCTGGAGATGGGAAGTACAGTGCTTGCACTCTGAAGGAGGGGTGTTAATGTTGCAGTTTAAAAACTGTAGTGTAAAGCACCCTTCTGGCAAGACAGTGATGGAGTGAATGATGGTGAAAGCTTTTCTTTTTCGGTCCACCCTGCCTCGGTGGGAATCGGCCAGTGTGATAATAAAAAAATAAATATAATATATATATATATATATATATATATATATATATATATATATATATATATATATATATATATATATATATATATATATATATATATATCGTGCCGAATATGTAAAACTTGCGATCTTGGCCTAAATAGCAACACTCATCTTGCTATATAGGATAAGTTAAAATTTGTATATGTCATAATTTCGCAAAAATCATTCTGAACCTAAGGAAAAAAACATATTTCATTGTGTCTGTTTATTATTACTTTACTGTAAACTTATCTTAAATATATTTTGTTGGATTAGGATAAATTAAACTGCGCTTGTTATAATAAGGTCGGGTAAGTTTTCTAGGGTTCTTTTGTACAAGATTATTAATTTTAACATTAATATAAATGAAAAAATATATCTTTAAACGTATAAGAGAAAATTTTAGAAAGGACTTAATTTTAGAGGTGTTCTTGCTAATTGACCAGTTTTACCTATTCGGCACGACATATATATATATATATATATATATATATATATATATATATATATATATATATATATATATATATATATATATATATATATATATATATATATATATATATACAAAACAACCACTGTGAAAAAATAGTGAGAACTCACGAAAGCGCTTGGAATTTCACTGTTTTCTCACAGTGGTTGTTTTGCATATTCTGATATCACCTGTTTACTGTGATCTTATTGCATACATATATATATATATATATATACATATACATATATATATATATATATATATACATATACATACATATATATATATATACATATACATACATATATATATATATATATATATATACATATACATACATATATATATATATATATATATATGCGAGGGTCTTGGCAAGAGGCGTGGAGTTAAAAGATAAAGAATCACACATAAAGTGGGAGTTGTCACAGTTGGTGGGAATCGGCCAGTGTGATAATAAAATAAAGTATATATATATATATATATATATATATATATATATATATATATATATATATATATATATATATATATATATATAATTATTTTAACCAAGAACGAATGGTATTAATCAATAACAACACTGCGACTAGCCGGGGATTCGACCCCATGTCGTTTTGGCCCACCTCATGGTGAGCGAAAATCACACATCACGCTCTATCCCACGGACCACGCAATCCTACAAGAATGACGCACCCAGCAGAGCTAGGTGTTTTACCGTCATCCGAGGACATACGATGGTGTGGGTGCCTTTGAGCTAATTTTATTCCAATACCCGTTTGGTGTACTAGCCTCACGAGTAGCATATACAGTGCTAGTCACGGCATTATGCCGCCCCTCCCCCACACACATACCAAAATACAAACACATGCCATGAAAAATTATGATATATATATATATATTTTCATACTGAGGTTTTAATACTTGGTGCTGCGTCCTTTACGCTTAATCACGTCACTCAGCCATGTAGGATGACTCACACACAAATTTTTGAGGGTTTGAGGAGGTATATTATTCCATGCCTCATGTAGAGCAGCCTCCAGCCGCAGGATGGAACTGATATTCTTACTCAGTAAACTTAGTTTCACTATTGACCATTCTATGGACAGGGAGCATGGACACAGGGGTCATCCCACACACACTAAAAACAACAGACATAGCCCCACTCCACAAAGGTGGCAGTAAAACAATTGCAAAGAACTACAGACCGATAGCACTAACATCCCATATAAAAATCTTTGAGATGGTTCTTAGAAGCAAGATCGCCAACCACCTAGATACCCATCAATTACTCAACCCAGGGCAACACGGGTTTAGAGCAGGTCGCTCCTGCCTGTCCCAGCTACTGGACCACTGTGGCAAGGTCCTGGATGCTGTAGAGGATAAACAAAATACAGATGTATACATAGACTTTGAAAAAGGTTTCGACAAGTGTGACCATGGTGTAATAGCGCACAAAAGGCGTGATAAAGGAATAACAGGAAAAATTGGTAAATGGATCTATAACTTCCTGAGCAATAGAACACGAAGAGTAATAGTAAACAGAGTAAAGTCCCAGGCAGCCATGGTGAAAAGCTCTGTTCCACAAGGCACAGTACTCGCTCCCATTCTATTCCTCATCCTCATTTCTGACATAGAGATGTAAGCCATAGCTCCGTGTCTTCCTTTGCAGATGACACCTGGATCACCATGGCAGTAACCTCCGTCAAAGACACTGCGAGACTCCAGGCGGACATCAACCAAATCTTCGAATGGGCCACTCAAAACAATATGAAGTTCAACGAGGAGAAATTTCAACTACACAGATATGGGAAATTTGTGGAAATTAAAAATGTGTCAGGGTATACAGCAAATTCTAACCACACTATATAGCGAAAAAGTAATGTGAAGGACCGGGGAGTAATAATGTCAGAGGATCTCGCCTTCAAAGACCACAACAATGAATCTACCTCATCTGCTAGGAAAATGATAGGATGGATAATGAGAACCTTCAAAACTAGGGACACCAAGCCCATGATAATTCTCTTCAAATCGCTTGTGCTCTCTAGGTTGGAATACTGCTGTACACTAACGGCCCCCTTCAAGGCTGGAGACATTGTAGACCTGGAGAGTGTACAGAGAACTTTCACAGCACACATAAGTATGATAAAGCACCTAAATTGCTGGGAACGATTGAAGGTCCTTGATCTGTATTCCCTGGAATGCAGGCGAGAGAGATACATAATAATATACACTTGGAAGGTCCTGCAGGGATTGGTACTAAACTTGCACACGAAAATCACTCCTTATGAAAGCAAAAGACTCGGCAGGAGATGCAACATTCCCCCGATGAAAAGCAGGGGAGCCACGAGTACACTGAGAGACAATACAATAAGCGTCCAGGGCCTAAGACTGTTCAACTGCCTCCCAGCATACATAAGGGGGATTACCAATAGACCCCTGGCTACCTTCAAGAAGGCACTGGACAGGCACCTAAAGTCAGTACCTGACCAACCGGACTGTGGTTCGTACGTCAGCTTGCGTGCAGCCAGCAGTACCAGTCTGGTTGATCAGACCCTGATCCACCATGAGGCCTGGTCCCAGACCAAGCTGCGGGGGCGTTGACCCCCGAAAACCCCTCCAGGAAAACTCCAGGTTCTCATTAGGGTTTAGGTCTGGGGAATTGTCACAGTACTTAAGCCACTGAACTACAGATTTGGCTGCATGACATCGTGCACCATCCTGCATAAAATCCGTATTCCCACACTTGTCAAACATATCAGGTAAATTGTCACACAATAACTCCAGGTAATTATACTGGTTCATATACTGGTTTTTGGGAAGCACATTGAGTTCACCAACACTGAGCACAGAAACACCCCACCAACCCCTGAGTGAGTCTGGGTGTTTGGTGGTCCCACAGGAGTAGCGTGGGTCTAGTGGGTCATTCTGGGCCAGTACACGTCCCCCACAGTTACAGGTGACGGTGAAGGTTGCTTCATCACTCCAAAGTACATCAGACCACTGTTGAGGATTCCATTGAAGATATTTCTTTGCATAATCCAGCCTACGTGTCTTCTGTGGCTTGGAGAGGATCAGTTTCTTAACCTGGCAGTGACTACTGTAGCCCAGTTCTGACACTTCTATTAACAGTTCTTACAGATATCTCAGAGAAGATGTGGGTTCTTTTAATTCTCTAGCAGTCATCTTAGGTGTACTCTCTAACTGCTTCTTTAATGCAATTAAGGTACGAACAGATATCTTCTTCGAGAGGCCAGACCGAGGTTTGGCAGACGGTAACTCAACACCGCCACCAGCCTTGAAATGCTGCACCCAGTTCCTCCCTGAACGCTCACACACACAAACATTCTCCACTATTTCTTTCGTCTGGTGCCCAGCTTTGTGAAGCCCTGTGATTTGAGCTATAGTTTCAGGTGTTAAAGACTTCATTTTACCCATAGTCAAACATGCATAGCCCCAAAACCAAAGGAAACATCGGACAAAATATGGGGCGGATGAGAGACAAAAGTGCAACACTTCCTCTCACCACGGCAGCCACGTAAGCAATGAAGAGTCAATGCAGTGTGTGGCGGCAGGCCGTGACGTCATACTAACGGCTGCTACCCGGCATAATGCACTGACGAGAAAAGACCCCTTGTATGGTAGGCCTTTGATTTTCGTCACGGCATTATGCCTGGGAGCTCAGCCGGCTTAATGCCGTGACTAGCACTGTGTATATATTATTGTAACCACGAACGAGTGGTATTAATCAATAACAACACTGCGACTAGCCGAGGATTCGAACCCATGTCGTTTTGGCCCACCTCATGGTGAGCGTGTATATATATATATATATATATATATATATATATATATATATATATATATATATATATATATATATATAAAATGGATGTAGAACCTATAATCATTACCACTACCAACCACAAACCATTACCACTAACAGCACCCACTATTGTCACCTCCATCAATCACAGCCATCACCACAACCACCACCAATCACTATCACCAACCAACAACAGCCACTGCCACCACCAGTAACCAGTGCCACCACTACCACCACCAGGGTGAGCGTGTCAGCAGTCAGCGTAAGTCAGGTGTGTTGGTGTCAGGTAAGAACTTGGTGATGCAGATGGTGCGACGCAGCTCAGCTGGTGACTACACCTGCACCGCCACCAACACACTAGCTACCACCACCAGCAACCTCGTCCACCTCCAGATACGATGTAAGTGCAGGCCTACACAACCTGTAGGCCTATCAGCATAATTTGTTAATCTTAAGGTCCATCTAGCATAGTTTGTTAGATAAGCTAAGCTTAAGCTTATCTAGCATAATATATCTTAAGACTCTTCTAGTACAATTTGTTAGTCTTGAGGCCTGTCTAATATAGTTTGACAGCTGTAAGGCAGTGATTCTGAACCTGAGGTAAGGCAGTGATTCTGAACCTGAGGTAAGGCAGTGATTCTGAACCTGAGGTAAGGCAGTGATTCTGAACCTGAGGTAATTAACCCCTGACGGGTTAATGACCTGGTGCCATTGTTACCACAAGACAGCCAACATCTTTGAATACTTTTAATCATCATTTCAAACATTTCTCTGCCTTTTATACCTAAACTCACACAACATTTCATTGTGTGTCGCCTTTGTTACTGGTAAATACATTCCCAGTATATGAAACAACATTCTATGAGCCCTGCTGAGAAACACTTTAGAATGTGACAGACTCTTAAGATAAGATATGATTTTGCTCGGAATCTTAACCCCGGAGGTTAGCCACAAAGGATAACCCCGGAGGTTAGCCACATAGGATAACCCCGGAGGTTAGTCACACAGGATAACCCCGGAGGTTAGTCATACAGGATAACCCCGGAGGTTAGCCACACAGGATAACCCCGGAGGTTAGTCACACAGGATAACCCCGGAGGTTAGTCATACAGGATAACCCCGGAGGTTAGCCACACAGGATAACCCCGGAGGTTAGCCACACAGGATAACCCCGGAGGTTAGCCACACAGGATAACCCCGGAGGTTAGTCATACAGGATAACCCCGGAGGTTAGTCACACAGGATAACCCAAGAAAGTCAGTACGTCATCGAGGCTTCTGTCTTATTTCCACTGTGGTCCTTCAGTCTTGTCCCCCAGGATGCGACCCACACCAATCGACTAACATCCAGGTACCTGCTTGCTAGGTGAACGGGGGTAGTAGGTGTAAGGAAACACGGACAATGTTTCCACACGGCCGGGATCGAACCACAGACACTCACTGTGTGAGGCGGGAGCATTACCTACCAGGCCACAGAAGATATCTGTTTTTAACTGGTGACACATTGATAAGTAAGACACATGTAGAACAGTTTTGTATCTTTGTTCCGAAACGTTTCACTTACCCAGTTGGCTTCTTCAGTCGAATATAGAGGAGGCAGCGGAAACAGTGGAGATGTAAAGACGATATAGTCAGTCCGTCACCCACGAAGACGTAGTTCTGAAGTAGTGAGTCCCTCAGCCTGGAGAAGAGTTCAGCTCCATAGTCTTGAACAATGTGAAGCTGAAATAACAGAATGAAGACTTACAAACTGCCGAGGGTGAGGAGCAGAAAATCTTGAAGATGCTGGAAGAGACAGACCCACCCAGTATGTTGTTACACTGCCTCTCACTTATTATATTCGTACTTCTAGTGGGTCTTGCCTTCTGTCGTCTTCAAGATTTTCTGCGTCTCAACTTTGACAATTTTGTAAGCCTCCATTCTGTTACTTCAACTTCACATTGTTCCTGAGGGACTGACCACCTCAATCACTCCATCACCTCAAGGATGATGGACTGATTATATCGTCTTTTCATCCCCACTGCTTCCGCTGCTCTCTCTGTACTCGATTGAAGAAGCCTACTGTGTAAGCGAAAAGTTTCACAACTGCTGAATATGTGTCTTGTCAACTTGTGGGTATTGTGTACTATTACCATGTCAAAGATGTGTCAACTTGCCTGACTCATGAGAGACATGTCTAGCCCTCTTATTGATCACTCTTCATAAAACCATTGTAAGGCACAAGAAGCCTCAGCTTGAGCTTAGCATTTTGCTTTTCTCTCATTCGAAAAAGATATTAAAATTATATTTAAAAAATATTTTGCAAGTTTTTTTTTGTCATATTAGTAGGCTAGAGAATTATGGCTCAGGACGGACACTGTCATAAAAGGATGAGTTTTTGCGATTGAAAAGCATCAGTGGGCTCCACGCAATACAATGTTTAGTACAAACAGCATGAAATCAAATTGAAGAACCATCTCGAATAAAGTCATGCAGAGTGCTCAGGGAGAGACAATGAATTCTTTGAAAGAATGGATTCAGTTGATCATTTTCCTTATACCAGTGTATCTGCTCATAAATTCTTGTGTTGCAGTGAGCTCCGTAATGCTGAATGTGAGAAGTTTCATACAGCCAGAAAGGTTCTCTCATCAAGCCATGTCTGACGTAGATAAAGTAGATATCGCCTTCAAACACCACCGTGAGAAACAGTGGCTCTCAGATGAACGAGGATAGAGTATATACAGAAACTAGAGCAAGCCCTCCTCCGTGCTTCAGCTGCATGAATCAACAGATGATGTGTCTTGTGAACACTTGTACGTTTATCTTCAGTATCTGAAAGGAGGCTCTGTGACAGAGGAATATCAGTTCTCTAAATCACCAACCACCACTACCTGTGGTGATGTCATCAAGAACGATGCAGAATTTTGTGTCCGATAAGGAGGTGGAGTGGACCAAGTTATCTGTTATGTATACTGACGGCACACCGTCTATGACGTGCATTTATTCTGGGTTCTAAACTTTCGTGAAGCAGATCTTTCCCTTCATGCCACTTT
Organism: Cherax quadricarinatus; assembly: GCF_038502225.1. Classification (NCBI taxonomy): domain Eukaryota; kingdom Metazoa; phylum Arthropoda; class Malacostraca; order Decapoda; family Parastacidae; genus Cherax; species Cherax quadricarinatus. The sequence continues at coordinate 358,391 of NW_027195074.1, forward strand.
CTTCATCTCATTGTTTTGATCATGAAGACACTTCCTCTGATCTCATTAATGTGTCTCACGTTAAAATTATTAATCAAATACGAAGCAGAGTTACATATTCCAGAGGTTCAAAATATTGTGTGAAGAGGTTGAAGCAATATTCAGTAAATTCCTCTTTCATACACAGAGTCACTGGTTATCACGAGGAAAGTCTTACACTGCGTGTTAAAAGAAAAGAAATCATCATGTTTCTAGAAAAGGCAGGAACTGCTAGAGCAAAGATTTGATATGAAAACGCTGGACTATACATTCATTCTAAAGTTGTCTTATCTTGAAGATTGTTACATTAAGATTAATCAAGCAATGCTCTCACTATGGGGGAATATTGTGAATATTCTCAAAGTTGAAGACAAGGCTGGCAGCTTCCTTCAGACGCTCCAGCTTTAGCAACACAGAGTTGAGGTTGATTCTGTACCCACGTTCTCATAAATAACGATACTTGATGTGACTCATGGTATCATTTACTCTTTCCATAAGAGTCCATCACTGGAGAGTTCTCTGATCTGTAACATCGCTAAACAAGTACATGGATGGTGGAATCTGTTTCAGTGTCAAGTATGTCCATGTTGGAATAGATGATGACACGCTGAAATGACACACTGAAAGCAAACTTTCAGTATTCTGACCTAGCAAACTTTTAGTGAAAGCTGGTAGTGAATACTTGATTATCTCTGGCGGAGCGTTCAAAGTCCTGACTCTTCTACGATGATCAGTGTTAAAACCAAGGCAAAAAATGTAGTGGATCTTGCTTGTGATCCGGGATGTATGACAGCTGTGATCAAGCTTTACATCTCAGAGCTGACCAGAAACAAGCAGCATCAACCATCACGCTGATAAATTCATCTCTAACATATGACTTGTCATGTGTATAATCCTCTAAATATTTCATGTCTCTAAATCTAAATGTAGGATGCGATATTAGAACATAAGATTTACTCAGCCTCACTGAATAATTGAATGATGGAAATACTGTTACAGATTATGAGAATTAACACTGATTTAGTTGGTCTTTTATGACTCTCAATATTTTTATTTGGTATTTAAAAGAGAAGAGAGAGGAGACATTGAGTTATGGGTAAGTGACTAGTGCAGTCAGTGCTGCGTCAGTGACCTCTTGACCTGTGATGCGTCAGTGACCTCTTGATCTGTGTTGCGTCAGTGACCTCTTGATCTGTGATGCATCAGTGACCTCTTGACCTGTGATGCATCAGTGACCTCTTGACCTGTGATGCGTCAGTGACCTCTTGACCTGTGCTGCGTCAGTGACCTCTTGATCTGTGATGCATCAGTGACCTCTTGACCTGTGATGCATCAGTGACCTCTTGACCTGTGATGCGTCAGTGACCTCTTGACCGGTGATGCGTCAGTGACCTCTTGACCTGTGATGCGTCAGTGACCTCTTGACCGGTGATGCATCAGTGACCTCTTGACCTGTGATGCATCAGTGACCTCTTGACCTGTGATGCGTCAGTGACCTCTTGACCGGTGATGCGTCAGTGACCTCTTGACCTGTGATGCGTCAGTGACCTCTTGACCGGTGATGCGTCAGTGACCTCTTGACCTGTGATGCGTCAGTGACCTCTTGACCGGTGATGCGTCAGTGACCTCTTGACCTGTGATGCGTCAGTGACCTCTTGATCTGTGATGCATCAGTGACCTCGCGACCTGTGATGCGTCAGTGACCTCGTGACCTCGTGACCTGTGATGCGTGAGTGACCTCTTGACCTGTGATGCGTCAGTGACCTCTTGACCGGTGATGCGTCAGTGACCTCTTGACCTGTGATGCGTCAGTGACCTCTTGACCTGTGATGCGTCAGTGACCTCTTGATCTGTGATGCATCAGTGACCTCGCGACCTGTGATGCGTCAGTGACCTCTTGACCTGTGATGCGTCAGTGACCTCGCGACCTGTGATGCGTCAGTGACCTCTTGACCTGTGATGCGTCAGTGACCTCGTGACCTCGTGACCTGTGATGCGTCAGTGACCTCTTGACCTGTGATGCGTCAGTGACCTCTTGACCTGTGCTGCGTCAGTGACCTCGTGACCTGTGATGCGTCAGTGACCTCTTGACCTGTGCTGCGTCAGTGACCTCTTGACCTGTGATGCGTCAGTGACCTCTTAACCTGTGATGCGTCAGTGACCTCGCGACCTGTGATGCGTCAGTGACCTCTTGACCTGTGATGCGTCAGTGACCTCTTGACCTGTGATGCGTCAGTGACCTCGTGACCTCGTGACCTGTGATGCGTCAGTGACCTCTTGACCTGTGATGCGTCAGTGACCTCTTGATCTGTGATGCATCAGTGACCTCGCGACCTGTGATGCGTCAGTGACCTCTTGACCTGTGATGCGTCAGTGACCTCTTGACCTGTGATGCGTCAGTGACCTCTTGACCTGTGATGCGTCAGTGACCTCGTCATCTGTGCTGCGTCAGTGACCTCTTGACCTGTGTTGCGTCAGTGACCTCGCGACCTGTGATGCGTCAGTGACCTCTTGACCTGTGATGCGTCAGTGACCTCTTGACCTGTGATGCGTCAGTGACCTCTTGATCTGTGTTGCGTCAGTGACCTCGCGACCTGTGATGCGTCAGTGACCTCTTGACCTGTGATGCGTCAGTGACCTCTTGACCTGTGCTGCATCAGTGACCTCTTGACCTGTGATGCGTCAGTGACCTCTTGACCTGTGATGCGTCAGTGACCTCTTGACCTTTGCGTCAGTGACCTCTTGACCTGTGATGCGTCAGTGACCTCTGGACTTGTGATGCGTCAGTGACCTCTGACCTTGTGATGCGTCAGTGACCTCGTGACCTGTGATGCGTTAGTGACCTCGTGACCTGTGATGCGCCAGTGACCTCAACCTTTGATGTGTCAGTGACCTCGTGACCTGTGATGCGTCAGTGAACTCGTGACCTGTGATGCGTCACTGGCCTCGTGACCCGTGATGTGTCAGTGACCTCGTGACCTGTGATGGGTCAGTGACCTCTTGACCTATGCGTCAGTGACCTCTTGACCTGTGCTGCGTCAGTGACCTCGTCATCTGTGCTGCGTCAGTGACCTCGTCACCTGTGCTGTGTCAGTGACGTCACTACCTGTGATGCGTCAGTGACCTCGTGACCTTTGATGAGTCATTGACCTCTTGAGCTGTGATGCATCAGTTATCTCTTGGCCTTTGATGCGTCAGTGACCTCTTGACCTGTGATTCGTCAGTGACCTCTTGACCTGTGATGCGTCAGTGACCTTGTGACCTGTGATGCGTTAGTGACCTCGTGACCTGTGATGCGCCAGTGACCTCGTGACCTGTGATGCGCCAGTGACCTCAACCTTTGATGTGTCAGTGACCTCGTGACCTGTGATGCGTCAGTGAACTCGTGACCTGTGATGCGTCACTGGCCTCGTGACCCGTGATGTGTCAGTGACCTCGTGATCTGTGATGGATCAGTGACCTCTTGACCTATGATGCGTCAGTGACCTCTTGACCTGTGCTGCGTCAGTGACCTCTTGACCTGTGATGCGTCAGTGACCTTGTGACCTGTGATGCGTTAGTGACCTCGTGACCTGTGATGCGCCAGTGACCTCGTGACCTGTGATGCGCCAGTGACCTCAACCTTTGATGTGTCAGTGACCTCGTGACCTGTGATGCGTCAGTGAACTCGTGACCTGTGATGCGTCACTGGCCTCGTGACCCGTGATGTGTCAGTGACCTCGTGATCTGTGATGGATCAGTGACCTCTTGACCTATGATGCGTCAGTGACCTCTTGACCTGTGCTGCGTCAGTGACCTCGTCATCTGTGCTGCGTCAGTGACCTCACGACCTGTGATGCGTCAGTGACCTCGTGACCTTTGATGAGTCAGTGACCTCGTGACCTGTGATGCGTCAGTGACCTCTTGACCTGTGCTGCGTCAGTGACCTCGTGACCTGTGATACGTCAGTGATCTCTTGATCTGTGTTGCGTCAGTGACCTCGCGACCTGTGATGCGTCAGTGACCTCGTAACCTGTGATGCGTCAGTGACCTCGTCACCTGTTATGCGCCAGTGACCTCGTGATCTGTGATTCGTCAGTAACCTTTTGACCTGTGATCCCTCAGTGACCTCTTGGCCTGTGATGCCTCAGTGAACTCTTGGCCTGTGATGCCTCAGTGACCTCGTGACCTGTGCTTCGTCAGTGGCCTCATGACCTGTGATGAGTCAGTGACCTCGTGATCTGTGATGAGTCAGTGACCTCGTGACCTGTGATGCGTCAGTGATCTCTTGATCTGTTATGCGTCAGTGACCTCGTGACCTGTGATACGTCAGTGACTTCGTGACCTGTGATGCCTTGGTGGCCTCTTGACCTGTGGTGCCTTGGTGACCTCGACCTGTGATGCCTTGGTAACCTCTTGACTTATGATGCCTCGGTGACCTTTTGACTAATAATGCCTAGGTGACCGTCTGACTTATGATGCCTTGGTGACCTGACCTATGGTTTTTAGGGGGGCGGGAAGAAATGGTGATGGGGGCAGTTTTGTAAATAAAGTATCGTACTGTGACGACTCTCCCTCCCCTCCAATCACTTTTTCCCCCTCACTGTTTCTCACCTTATTCCATTCCACCAACTACCACTCCTTCTCACTCCTTTTATTCTTCCTCCCATCATCTCTCCCTCCTCTCCTCCTCCCCCCCCCCCCATTCTCTGGTGAGCCACCGTTATTAGCTGCGTTAATAACTAGAGATCAACTCAGAAGGTCAGAGATATTACAGGTGCCACTGTGGTCTAGACCAGCTGTAGTCTGGACCATTCTGGACCAGCTGTGAGAGAGACCAACTGTGTGAGACACGACACCATCTGTGGGAGAATTGAGCAGCCACAGCTTTCTCTCCTACCACAGACAAACCCTCTTTATAGATTTCAGCACCCACAGCTCTCCTCTTCCACAGACCAGCCAGTGTGTGTGAGCGTCCCGCAGACCGTGGCAGTGGCTGAAGGAGAGAAGATACGCCTGACATGCCGTGTGGACGCCCAGCCTAACCAACATCTCTCCTTCACCTGGTTCTTCAACAACACTCTGGACACCATCGAAGTGGACAGCCACCGTGTTACTGTCCTGCCTGGCCTCAGCATGTTGGACTACACTCCCATGTATGTCTTACACCCTCATATCCAAGTTGTACCCCTATCTCACCTATGGAATTTGTGCATGGGGCTCAACAACAATAAACCATCTCAAACCATTAATTACCCATACAAAAGGCTGCAGTCAGAATGATAAATTCCCACTACAGGCAGCACACTCCAACAATATTCAAAACTCTAAACTTACTCACCTTACAAAACATCCATACTTATTATTGTACCTACTACTATTACTACTACTACTACTATTGTACCTACCTACTACATTTAACTCGGATATAACCCTCTCCTCAAACGTCTCCTTACCAACCTCAACAGAACACATGACCATAACACAAGGCACAGATCACTCTTTGATGTTCCTCGTGTCCATCTCACACTATGCAAAAACTCAATGCACATAAAAGGCCCAAAAATCTGGAATTCATTACCTGTGAATATAAAAGAAACACTGTTTATAAATTCAAGTGTCTTCTTAAAAATCACTTACTCACCCACAACTAAATAAATACTGAATAACTGTATCTCATAAATGTTTAACCTGTGACCCTATCAAACTTTGTTTTTTTAATTACATTACCTAACAGAATACTCCATTCTATTGAATGCTCAGCAACTCAGCAAATGACCATATAACCTGTCTTTGAAATACTCATTTATTCTTAATTGTTATTTGTTCATTATAATTTTTACCACTGAATATATCATTGCTTAGTTAATTTTAAGCCTGCCCATAATGCTCTGCATACAAGGGGCTTTTGGCATGTTACACTTAACCACTGCATTTCTTTGTACATCTATTTATCATGTCCAAATTAATAAAAAATAAATAAATAAATAAATACATCCCAGTATCAAAGTAATACATCGTGGTAACAAAGTAATAAACAATGACATCAATATAATTCTGCATGAGTAGTGTGGTAAGTGTCAGCACAGCCACCCGCGCTACGGCTGCCTCATCAATGTCAAGGTTAGAAGGTCCGAGCAGATCCATGTTGGTTATGGCTCTTCCGGTGTATAAAGTTCTTTGTAGGTCTTCTCAGCTCTGTGACTCACCTGTTCTCTGGGATCAGACAGAGAGCTCATTGTCTTCTCTCACTCATGCCTGCTCTCTGGTATCAGTCAGATAACTCACTCTCCTCGCTCACTACTCTTGTCTTTCTGTATCTTTAATTTTGTTCATTTTATTTCTTTAATTTATATTTGATAATGTGAATTTATTAAGTAAAAAAATTTCAAGATTATTCACCAGGTCGACAGTAATTCACCAGAAATCTGACATCACCCTCATCTTCGTCCTCTCCTCCTCCTCCTCCTCCTCCTCTTTCTTGTCTTCCTATTCTTCCTCCATTTCCTAATCTTCCTCGTCCTCCTATTTCTTGTCTTCATACTCCACCTCTTCCTCAACCTCAACCAAAACTACTACTTCCTCTTCCTCCTTATGCTCATCTTTTCCTTCTTTTCTACAAGACTACGGTGCTCTTCACCAACTACAAGACTGATTATTTCATCTTTTATATATAGTTCTACATTCTAATAGTTCTACATTTTAATTAAGCCATTGGATGGCGAAACATCTATAAATAAAGATACCCAGATGTTGCACATGTGTCTAATTCTTCATGAGTTGGGTATCACGCTCCTGCTACACCACCTACTCTTACAGCGACTCCTTCAGATCAAAGTAAATCTGTCCCCACATCGTATGGATAAATATCATATTTTATATTATTTTGTAATCTTCCCTGGTTATTGGAGATAGGAACTTTGATGATCATTTTCTTTAATGCATCATAAACTGGTTGACAATTTAATGATGCGAGCGTTACAATGAAACTTAGACAAATTTTGTATGTTCAGTGAGGATTCTTGCAGAAACATCATGGAAAAGGTAATTCGCCATGAAAGTCCTCGCTGTGACCTCATGAAAAATATAATTCTCAAAGAGAGTCTTCGCAGTAACATTGTGAAAAGCCAACTCACAGAGAGAGTCCTCGTGGTAACGTAGTTTTAAGCATAAATCTTATAAATTAAGACTGCTTACATTAATTTTTGTCTGTAATAGTTAAAAATAGTTTTTTGTCAGTAGGTAATTCGGGAAAAAAAGTTAGAGTTGTGGGAACGTTAATATATGTAAAAGTGTCAAAAGACTGAACACAACTCCGATGGAGAAATGTGGAAAACGACGAAAAATTTTCAAAGTGTTTTATTTTATTTCGATAATTTTTTATTTTTCTTATGTTAAACACAGCTTCAGTAATTTTTATCTTAAGAATGTTATCTCTAACATCATGGGGACAACTTTCAGGTCTTCTCATCCTTAAGAATACCCATACCAGGGTTGGAATTTTTGGGGCAGCTCTGCCGAAATTAAATCTGATTTTATATATGCCTGTGTTGATACTTTACAGGTTTCTTATCAGTGATGATGCTGGAAAAATATTGTGTACGAACAACTTAAATTAGTTAAGTTTAAACTTAATACTGAAATTAAACATATTGTCCGACTATCGTAAGAGAGTACACAACCCGCACGTAGAAGAGAGGAACTTACGACGGCGTTTCGGTCCGACTTGGTCCAAATTGGACCGAAACGTCGTCGTAAGCTCCTCTCCCCTATGTGCGGGTTATTTGTGTATTGTTCCAGTCACGGTATTGTGAATTTTTATAGATAAGAAAGTGTGAGTCTCATGAGAGTCGTGTGAGATGTATGTTATGTGAGAGTCGTGTGAGATGTATGTTATGTGAGAGTCGTGTGAGATGTATGTTATGTGAGAGTCGTGTGAGATGTATGTTATGTGAGAGTCGTGTGAGATGTATGTTATGTGAGAGTCGTGTGAGATGCATGTTATGTGAGAGTCGTGTGAGATGTATGTTATGTGAGAGTCGTGTGAGATGTATGTTATGTGAGAGTCGTGTGAGATGTATGTTATGTGAGAGTCGTGTGAGATGTATGTTATGTGAGAGTCGTGTGAGATGTATGTTATGTGAGAGTCGTGTGAGATGTATGTTATGTGAGAGTCGTGTGAGATGCATGTTATGTGAGAGTCGTGTGAGATGTATGTTATGTGAGAGTCGTGTGAGATGTATGTTATGTGAGAGTCGTGTGAGATGTATGTTATGTGAGAGTCGTGTGAGATGTATGTTATGTGAGAGTCGTGTGAGATGTATGTTATGTGAGAGTCGTGTGAGATGTATGTTATGTGAGAGTCGTGTGAGATGCATGTTATGTGAGAGTCGTGTGAGATGTATGTTATGTGAGAGTCGTGTGAGATGTATGTTATGTGAGAGTCGTGTGAGATGTATGTTATGTGAGAGTCGTGTGAGATGTATGTTATGTGAGAGTCGTGTGAGATGCATGTTATGTGAGAGTCGTGTGAGATGCATGTTATGTGAGAGTCGTGTGAGATGTATGTTATGTGAGAGTCGTGTGAGATGTATGTTATGTGAAAGTCGTGTGAGATGCATGTTATGTGAGAGTCGTGTGAGATGTATGTTATGTGAAAGTCGTGTGAGATGCATGTTATGTGAGAGTCGTGTGAGATGTATGTTATGTGAGAGTCGTGTGAGATGTATGTTATGTGAGAGTCGTGTGAGATGTATGTTATGTGAGAGTCGTGTGAGATGTATGTTATGTGAGAGTCGTGTGAGATGCATGTTATGTGAGAGTCGTGTGAGATGCATGTTATGTGAGAGTCGTGTGAGATGTATGTTATGTGAGAGTCGTGTGAGATGTATGTTATGTGAGAGTCGTGTGAGATGTATGTTATGTGAGAGTCGTGTGAGATTTATGTTATATGAGAGTCGTGTGAGATGCATGTTATGTGAGAGTCGTGTGAGATGTATGTTATGTGAGAGTCGTGTGAGATGTATGTTATGTGAAAGTCGTGTGAGATTTATGTTATATGAGAGTCGTGTGAGATGTATGTTATGTGAGAGTCGTGTGAGATTTATGTTATA